>NC_090444.1:981706781-981905050 GCF_031143425.1 Pleurodeles waltl | reverse complement strand
CCAAGGAAATTTTCATGCACCAATGAGACTTACACATGGTCCTGGCTTGTCTGATAGGCACACTTTTTGAGCCGCTGCACAACTGCCTCTGTTTGCTGAACAAGACTGTTTTTTGTACTGGCCAGATCATCGGTTAAATGCAGGCACTTTCTATGCACCCTCTTTATAACACCTTTTAACTAAAAAAATAAAATAAAATAAAAATTGTTCTAGAATTCGTGGTTCCTGAAGGTTGCAACAGTTTCAAACAGGCCAGAACATCACCTTGCCCACCTTCTTTGCTCCATTTCATCCGTCTAAGTAAGAACAGAGACTCCACCGTCTGGACACAAAAAAAAAAGCATTTTTGTTCTACACCTATCGCGCTAAACAAGGTCACCTACTGGCAAGCAGAGGTACTTCTTGAAAGTTTCTGGATCCAGTCTGACACCTAGGTATTAAACTAAGGTAAGGAATCCGTGTTTAGAAGTCTATCAGATGATACCATCAAAAGGTGAGTATTATTAGAGGCACCAGATGGCAAGCAGAAGTAGGGAATGGAAAATTATTAGCAGCATTAGAACTTACGCTCCGACAAAGCAGGCTCAAAAGACAGGAACTCAGCTTTTAAAGGCTTCAGTTAATGAAACTTACACTTTGTTATACCAAAAATAGGAAAAAGCATTAAATAGCCTGATGAGCAAATATAAAGTGCTATGGTGCTACCAGCTATTGCTGCACCTTAGCTTATTTTTTTCAAGTAGGCAGGTGGGACAATTAAGACATGGAGTGCCCCCCGCACCAACATGGTGAAAAGATGAGTAGGGGGGGAACCACCATGAATAAGGGGTAGGATGGAAACAGAAGTCGAAATAGTGCCCGAATCATAACACGTGTAGCGGACGCACACTGAAGAGAATCAATCTGCGCTTGCTTGGTCCATGCACTGGAAAAAGAAAAGGAAGTGATGTCAGCCTTGCAATCGGGACTTAGGAAGCAGAAAATAATGACTATGCCGTCAACATACAGTAAGCAAGTGCTGGCTCCAACCCCTTTTCTGTAAACAATACCCCCTGCAGCAACAGCACATGCATGCTGTCAGACGAGACTTCAAAAGGAAATTCCTCTGGTGTTCACACCAGAGAGGTTTTCCTGCCTCGGCGGTGAGGACTCTGCCAACAAGGACATGTGCGGAGGGCAGCCAGAGAAGTCCTTTGCACTGTATGAGGATATTCTTTTGTGTATCAGATTATCTTTACCATGGTTCACTAGTTCTTGTTCACTTAATATGTTTGCATAAACACAATTATGAAGTATTTCACTTGCTTAAAAAAAAAAAAGTTTATAAAATACAAGTTCTATAAGTTCCTTTCCATTGGTACGAATGCCTTTGGATAGTTACTCACGCTTCTATGCCCAGCTACCCTTCAATATACAAAGTCTGTTCTCCTACAGGTTTGCATGCACCTGGGTGACACCTTTAACCCTACTTTCTTCACCAGCAAAAATCACAACTTCATCCCTAACAAGCATTTGAAAAACCTGCAGGCCTTGCCTATGGGAGACCTATTGGCTTTGGTAGAGTGTTTTAAGCATGTTGTATACCAGTGTTGCTGCTGTTTAGCATGGCTAAAAGTGAGCAGGGTGGGGTAGATTGAAGTTTAAGCGGGGACAGGTTTGTGTGTGGTTGTTTTGGAGTGGGGATGACGTAGACCTGGAGTAGCATAGATGTAGAGTGAGGTCAACTGGCAATTAAATAGCTGTAGGCTGGGGTACATTTAGGGTGGAGTCAGGTAGATTAGAGTTGGGGAGTGGAGTGGGGTAGATTGGAGTGGTGTAAATTGAAGTGAAGTAGATTTTAGATGGGTAGGTTGGAGTGGGGTAGTGTGTTTCCACTGCATATCTGCTTCATTTCTTGCTAGTCTGTAACTTGACCATAGAAAAAGCTGTTCCAGGGTTCACTTGCATACTCCTGCTGTCATGGGCTTTAATTGCCAGTGTAAACTGCTTCCTCCTTTTTAATGGTTTTTAGCCCACACCAGTGATATTTTAGAAAGTTGCCAGTAGACAGCACAGACTATGGATAGTGGGTCCTAGTTTTCAAAATCTATCTTACTTCAAGATCTTGTTACATTAGGGCTTTATATACTTCTCTGTTCGATTTTGCTGTAGTTCACGATCTGCATGGAAAACGCTGCAGCTCTGGGAATGGAAAAGGAAGGACTGAAAACCCAAGCATTTAAAAAGGCTCCAAAACGGGAGCAGTAGACTGACTCAAGTACTTCGTCCATGCTTTAGGGGATGGCAAACAAGAATGATACATGAATGCCATGACAAATGGAGAGCGACGTTGAAGTGACACAATTGTAAGCTAGAGGCGGCCTGTAGCCTACTAACTGTAAGCAGGTCCTGAAGACCGTGCATGCGCTGTCTGTCAGAGCTAAAAACGTAAAAGAAGAAAAGGACTACCTCCAGTTGCCTTTGCAATGCGCTTAAGGTCCTTCTTTAAAACTCTCCGCACAGCCATTGCACCTGCGTCAACAAAATATTTCAAGCACATATCATCGATACCACCAGTTGTTAAAATAACATTGGCACCAGTTGCAAGAATCTTCTGAATCCGCTCCTTAGTGATATCGGACTCTCTGTAACAAATTATTCAGAGAAAGAGAAAAAGTGCTGTGTAAATATAATGTACTAGCCTCTCGAAATGTCATTACATTAGCAATTTTTGTGCGAGAAACTGACAATAAAGCAATCCTTTTCTTCTTGGCAAGCAGTGGTCTTATTTTTTAGACATCCTTATACCACCACTTAGGTTTGGCAGCAAGTTAAATGAGACAAATTGCTCACAGTACGTATGTAAATCTCCCAAATTTATCAATTGAGAATGTTTTCTTGGGAACCAAGTCACTAATGCAACACCCAAGTCATGTATCCTGCCCCGGCCGCCCACCCTCCCCCCCCCCCCCCCCCCCCCCCCCCCCACAACAAAAATAAATAACCGAGAAAAAGTCCACCTCCCCCAATAACACCAATACCTCTGTCTAATCTGGTCCAATTTTTCAGGGTCGGAAATAATAACTTGAACGCCAAGCTTCATTTTTGTTTTCTGCAAACTGAAGTCAAGACAAGCAATCTTTGCATTAACTACTCGTTTAGTCATTCCTGAAACGAAAAAGTTCAAGTAAAAGGTCATTCGGAAAGACAACACTGACATCATTCTTTGCTTACACTGAAAACGATGAGTGTATTTTCAATAGACAATTAGGCTTCAGAAAATGACCATTATATCACATGTGACCTACAAGTAGCTGAAATTATGCTGTGCAAAATTTGTTTAGCATGCCTTTAGTAGGTCTCTTTCAAATCTTCGCGTTTCAACGTGCTTACCTTGAGAACCAACAGTGCAGTTCAGTGCATAACCATTTACAAGAATGCTCTCCGACTGGCTTCGACCATGTGCCTTCAAAACATTCACAGAGTTTATAGGATAACGAGCCTGTCCTTTGGCATCTGTAAATTTGACCGCCATTGCAGCATCCACAACCAAGTTAGCAAAGAAATCGTCGTCACTTAAAACTAGAGTCAAGGGAAACCATTCTTATGCAGAGCGCAAGCCTCATAATGAAAGGCACCAATGAAAAACACAATGTGTCTTTTAGGGCTCTGCCTTAGCTTCATTTCGACAAAAACATGGCCTACTATTTGCAACTGCTCTTTAAGAATTACTGTTTGAGTCTGTGAGGAGAGTTTTAAAAACTGCCCACGTGTAGTCTCAAGGTCCACTTTCTGGGTGCCTGTGAAGTGAAAATGAAAAATGAGGTACTAACATTGTGTCAAAATAAAACAGCTCCTGGTGTGAAGCCTATCAGCACACTTCTGGCAGAAGGGATTTGAAGGCTGTCCACAAACAGGCTGTTTCCTGCCAAGATCTATTAAAATTATATATATATATATATATATATATATATATATATATATATATATATATATACACACACATACACACATATATATATACATACACACACACATACACTGAAGAAAAAAAAAGAAAAAGAAAAAAAGTTACAGCGGCGTTATAGTTAGGTTGATGTTTTTACCCATACAAAACCACAGAAATTCTGCAGCTTTAGTTATTCTTATAAATTAACATAAGTATAACCATAACTGCTGAATTTCTACGGTTTTGTCTGGGTAAAATGTCAACTTAACCATAACATCCCGGAGACCTTTGTTTTTTCCCCAGTGAATTTCTATGGTCTTAACGCACGTTAATATTTGCGTCAGGTTGTGGCAAGCCAATCAGGGTCTTGCTTTTCCCCCAAGATGAGAGGAGGATCCTCGAATCCGCGCGGACGGTTGAGGGGAGGGGCCGTTTAAGTCCTTCCATGAATGCTTTGAACACTGGAGGGGTTATGTTGTCTGTTTGAATATGCAGCTATGGGTGCCAGATGTAAACGAATGGGGGTGTAAGCTAAAGTAGCTTTTTTTAGATGAAGCAGGCAGCAGCCAATATCTTGGGCAGTAGCTTTAATGGGCTTGGTGTATTTGGGTTGACAGTAGCAAACAAAGCGTTTCCACTTTGAGCATAACACGCTCTGGTAGTGGGTTTACAAGCTTCTCAGAGAATGAACTTGCATTCTGCAGACAAATCTAAGTAACCAAACTCTAGCCACAGGAGCCGTGTCACAAGGTTGAGAGATTTGGGGGTTTCGGTGTCTGACCTCACCCTGGTTTTGAGTGAGATGGTCCGGCCTGTTGAGAAGCTTCAGGTAGGGGACTACTGAACAGTCCAGTAGTGTGATGAACCAGGGCTAGCAGGCCAATGTGGGAGCTACAAGAATCATGTTTACAGATGTCTGCCTGACGCATCAAACTAGAAAAGCGTAGGTAAATCTCTGACCAGTTCATCCATACGGCGTTGCCCTTGGATAGAGGGTGTGGGTACCTGGAGGCAAAGTTTAGCATTTTGTGTTTTCTGCTGAGGCAAAAAGATCTATTTGAGGTGTGCCCCACTTACAGAAGAATTTTTGAAGGACTTGCTGGCAGAGTTCCCATTTGTGAACTTGTTGCAGCATCCTGCTGAGCAGGTATACAAAGCTGTTGCCCATTCCTGGGAGATACTCTGCCAGTAAGTGAAAGTGATGGTGGAGATCCCATTTCCATATTGTTCGAGAGTTATGACAACTAGAGTGACCATGTTCCCCGTTGTTTCTGAAGGTAGGACACTGCTGTAATATTGTCAGTGAGGACTAGTACAACTTTCAGAGAGGTGAGGAAGATGCTTTCAGGGCTAGACATACTGCCTGAATATCTAGGAAATTAAAGTGTAGGGATTGATCATGATCCCAATGGCCTTGTACTGAGAAGTCTCGAAGGTGAGCGCCCCAGCCTATGTGGGAGGCGTCTTTTGCCAGAATGATCCGAGTCACAGGTTCTAGAAAAGGCCACCCCTTCAACCGGCCGGTAGTGTTCCACCACTGCAGAGAGAGACTATGGTGGTCTAACACCACTAGATCTTCTTAGTGACTCTGTGGTTGAGCCAACTGACGAGACAGACACTGTTGTAGGGAACAAGGCAAAACAGTAGGCCATCATCCCTAACAGGCACGTGACAGTTCTGCCTGTGTATGAGGAGTTCCCTCGAAATTGTGGGAGGAGAGACTGACAAAAAAAAAAAAAACACACAAGTCTGATTGGGGTATGTAATCCCCAACTGATCATGGAGTATAGCTCCTAGATATGGCTGCATCTGGCAAGCTTGAAGGTAGGATTTGGGAAAGCGGAGTGTGAAACCTAAGTTGTGCAGAAGGTCCACTGTCAGAGTGTGTCGTTAGCATTGTGACAACGTTCTGGCTTTGATGTTTCGTTGTGTAGGTAAGAGAACAGGTCTACGTTTTGTATCCCGATATTTGCTACTACGAGATGTTAAGCACTTTGTGAATACACTGGGGGCTGTGGTGACTCCAAAGGAATGACCTTGAATTGGTAGCATTATTCCGCAATCACGAATCGGAGATGTGTGTGTGCATGGAGATATAGAAGCAGGCATCCTCGCTATCTGGGGTGATCATCAAGTCGACCTGTTGTAAATGGGGACGACATCTTGAACAGTGACTATGTGCTAGTTTTCCAAAAGAACATAGTGGTTTAAAGGGCCTTAGGTCTAGAAAGGGCCTGAGAGAGCAGTCTTTTTTTGGGAATGAGGATATACAGAGAGTATACTCCTGTTCCTTGGTATTGTAGCAGAACTGGCTCCTTTGAGACGGTGATGTTCTTGAGAGCGCCTATGAGAGTGAGGGGGAATGTTTGGAGGAGTGGTAATGAGCTCCAGACAATAACCATGTTGGATAATGGAAAGGATCCATTGGTCCGAAACAATGCCGACATCCATTATGTATTGAAATGTTAATGGTGCCCCCAACCCCCAAACAGGTGTGGAGTGGCTGTGGGTTGAAAACATAGGTAGTCACTGTTCAGATGTTGATGTAGCGGTACGGGTGATGGTGCTCTTACCTCTACCTTGTGTTGTTACCTCAATACTTGCCTCTATAGAAGAATTTTGAGAAGCAACTGGAATACCGCCTGACTTAAGATGTGGAGGCCTCCAAGGTCGTTGGCTTGTAACCACCTCTGAATGTCGGGTGACAAAATGTACCCCTTTGAGAGGGGAAGAAGGCTGTAAAGCACCCATGGCCTTTGTGGTATAGGTGTCTTTTTCAGCTTCAAGGGTAGGGTCCACCTGCGGTCAGGAAAGACGCTCCTTATCAAATGGTATGTTTAGTACCGCATGTTGTACCTCAGGTTTAAAACCTGAGCATCTAAGCCAAGCATGTCTCCTTACTAATGCGCTAGTATTGATATCACATGCAGAAGTGTCTGCAATGATGCACCCTGTACCGTCCTGGATGTGGAGTCAGGGCAGGCGAACGTCCATGGTCTCCCAAATGGGTTCAACAGGAGATGGTGTGGATGAAGAAGACTAGTCTTTCAGCTCCGAAGAAGGTGAATCCCTGGTTTTCAGTAGGAGTGACCACAGTACTCACGGGTTGCACCAACGTCGCCTTGTGGCTTTTGATGTCAGATTGGACGTCAGAATCATGGATACAAAAGGCCTCCTCCTGCGCATGCTCCCTCCCAAAGATGTCTGGCATATCCTTTGGAGTCTTGTGCAGAATCTCCAGTCGTCTAGCTTACGGTCACCAAGGATCGTTTTTGACTGGAAGGATCTGCAGGCGTCACAAGTGGCTTCTTGATGGTCAGGGGAGAGGCACAGGTTATACATTAGTTGTTGGTTGTTGTGTGGGAATTTGGAGTGGCAACGAGGACAGAGGCAAAACTTCATCAGTTTTATCAGCACAGCATATTAGTCTGTGCCACACTGAGGTAGGCCCAAATGGGCAAGGACGCCCCGGAGGGCATTTGGTCGGTTCCCTGACCGACCGAGTGAGACGACTACAAGAACGTGAGAAAAAGCGATCACAAACAAATTCTGCTGATGGAGAAAAGATGGAAAGAAAAAAAATGAATGTTTCGAAACTGGAGCGAGGGGAAGACAGAGCAAAGAGATAATGAACCCGACGGCAGAGGGAAAACAATCTAACAAAGGAGTCGATGCCCATGCGCAATATCACCGAGAACGAACAGTCATGCTCCCTATGACTCGCAAAAGTGTCTGCAAAGAAAAAAAAGAAAAAAAAAACCTTACAACACTCCCAACACAACAAAAGATGGCCAGGAGCATGCGTATCTACAGCCACACATGCCATCGAACACTATATTACTTGCCAAATAAAGTTATGAAAGGCAATTGCTACTCCACGCCCAATTCTCAAAATTCGTTAAAGACTCTGCACCTGTATAAAACGTATATTGTAACCGAAAGATTCAGTAAAGTTTAATTTCAAATGTGGCTACAACAATTGGAAGAGAAAGAGGTTTTCTGGGAAAAATAAATGAATAAAAAGAAAATATTTACACAAGCAAGCAGTATGGGAGTCTGTGCCATCTATACTGAACTTTACGGAATCTCTTGGTTACATCATATGTTTTATGTGGGTGCAGAGTCTAACGAATATTTATGAATCCATGGATTTTATCCAGATTTTTGAAGACTAGGAGGATTGGTCTTCATGTCTCCAGCACCGCTTCTAGTAGACCGTGGAAAATAACCAACTATGTGGTGTAAGTGCAGTTTTGATAGCCTCAGCTTCTATTTGTTTCATCCAATTTTCCAGAATTAAAGTAGTGACTTCAAATGTCATTCACCAAGCATGGCATTAGGCACATATTTAGGGTAATCCGGGTACTTCTATTGTGGAGCAGAGTGACCTCCAACGATAATTTTCTAGCAATAATCCAAATTTGGAGCAATATAAAAATTGTAAAATGATGGTTCCTCCTAGGAGGAGGATAGTTTCTTCACATAATAGTTCTTACTCGGTCTACTGTAGTACCTCCCCTCCAAGGTTAAAAAAAAAAAGTTTAGTCAGCACATTGTGAATTCAAGAAGGAACATGTGTGCACAGCCACTGTCCACATGCAAACACGTACTGACATGAATGGGAAATCAGCCCTTCGTCTAAAGAGGATTTGATTATAAATCTTCTAGAAATCATATCCATCTGTAGTTAGACAGCAAATGTTACAAGAACTCAGTCATCTGTGTACAAGGTAGCATGTTGAAAAGGCCCTAAAAGCCTCCACACTCTCCGAACTACTGCTTTACAATGCCTGTCCCTTAAACATTCCAAGAACCCCCACTTCTTGTATTGGAACAGGATCATGTCTGCACTTTACAAAAGAGCTGAAACACTACACAGTGTACTCTGGGACACGGAGCACCTGGTCTTTTGGCTCTCTCATAATCTCTGTCAGTTACCTTTTGGCAAAAGTTGTGCATTATCTCCAGCTTTGTCTATGCCACGCTCAACTATTACCTTGCGAGTTTGCCAGAGGCCATGGTCAGTCAACTTACTATCACTGTCCCATCACTTCTGCTGAGAGTTCTCACTTGACATGATTACCTTTTGATTTCTGAAATCGACCTGGGTCTTATACTAGTGAATAGGCATGCTCATAAGTAGCTGCAGATGAAATATGTGCTCAGTTTCTACAGAGTGTACTTGTTAATGTATTTTTTGTTGAGGTACAAATGGTATAAATGGCTTGTGGAGGTCTTTGGCTCACAGTTGTGATTCAATGGCTAAAGTCAAATCATAAAGAACCACTGTTCTAAAGGATACACGCCAATGATTTTGGAAGACATGGAGGTTTTTGCTGCATTGAGGAGACATTCTCTTCCCAACTCATCTGTGCCAATAGTAAGATTTTCATTGATGTAACGAACTGCTTCCCTGTAAGAAGAAAGCACACCGATTGTAATAGGCAAGTCTTAAGCTGTTTCTATATTTCGTTTTGTTAATCTTCTCCAATGAACAACATGCCAAAAATATATACAAACTTGTTCATTACTACCATTCTTTAGTCCAAAGGATCTATAACATGTATGTAGATCAGACTAACTGCCACATACAACATACTAAAAGTTGCTACAAAAAGAAAGTATGAAATCTTTACTATGCTTTCACATAAAAAAAATACTTCCAATGACACAGATACTCATCTATGTTCACCATTTAAAAGTGTTAAAACAAGTTACTCACTTCATATTAGCTGCAAAGATAAAATACAAAAAGGGCTGTATGTGGGATCGGTTGGAACGCTAATGTTTAGTACATAACATTTTATACTTCTAAATACAGACCTTCTTGGCCCAAGAATAACTGGGTAGTGCTTCCCAAACTTTTTTATACCCAGGACCCAATTATTATTATTATTATTATTATTTTTTTTTTTAATAACAAGCTTTAGCAACCCATCTAGCACTAAAATACATGAGGCAGGGGCAGTAACTTGTTAGAATAATTTTCTCTTTTTAACCTCCTCTCTAACAGCATTGTTTTTGGATCACACCCTTTGATAGGTCTTATTGTGATGTGGTCAAGATATCAATTTGCCCACAAAGGTGTCCGATGGAGAACTTCACAGGGGTATAGAACAGTGCTAGCCTGTACCATCCGATTCACAGGGCTTCTGAAAAGCTTTGGTGTTGATACCAGTGATTGAAGCAATTTTGAAAGACCCCATCTGCAGAAGTGTATGCCATACAAAATAATTAGTGGCGCATTTAGGACTCTATATATACAAATATTTTGCGGTTTTACATTGTGCAAAAATAATCAAACGGCTTTGGTGCACTTTACAGGAGTACCAGATTACATAACAAATTCTGATTCATTTTAAGCAAAGGAGATTTAAGTGATCTGCCCAGAAATAAAGGATGTGGAGTCAAAGCCGGGACTCAAACCGTTTCCCCCAAGGCCAAAGTCAGCAGCTCTAGATATTAGACCTCGTCCATATTTCTCAATATTTGTATCAAAGTTATACACAAGTGGGATGGGCAAGCACATTCTCAGTTGAAATAGATTTGTGAAGAGAGAAAAAGGAGAAAAAAACCTGGACTTATTTCAGCACCTTCGCACGAGTGGTGCAAAACAAATTTCAGAGTGGCTGTGGCAACATCAACGTAACATCACTGAAGTCATAGGGATTGTGAAAAATCCTATCTTCACACAAATAACAAGTGTAGCACACTTACTGAACAGGAGAGTTGTTTAGGGTGCAGTACGAAGCTGGTGGTGCAATTTGGATCACACTTTCTCCAACATATTGCAGCACATGGTCATTTACAGACAGTACTTTTTCACTAAACTTACAAAACTTTAACACACACAAAATGATAATGTGCCCAAATCGGGTTTCAATTAATATATCATTTCCCCATCACCAAGTTTCCTGAATTTCTTTAATCTTATTAAAATCAGCTTCCAGCATTTTATTTAAAAAAAAAAAAAAAAAGTTTGTTAACCCTCACTTCTGATATACTCTGAAATGTGTTCAGTTATTTCACAGGTTTTTTAAATTGTGTGTTGCAAAAACAAAATGCTTTTCTACAGCCTTTCCGTTCAAAGTCATTTTACCCAGCAAGTTTGTTGCACAGGTAATTTTAGATACTTCTCACTCTGCATTCAGAGAAAGAAAAAGTAAACACCATTCACCAATTTAAAAAAATAAAAAAAATAAAAAAAAAACATAAGTAGCAATTTGTCAGAATCCGCAGTCTAATATCGGACCTCTTTATCTGAAGCACAGCAAAAGTGAGAAGATAATAAGCAAAATGTAAAGGCAGCTTTATTTATTGCTATTATTTTCTGAAGACGAGGGCTTTTGCGACCCACAGCTTGGGAAACACAAACTAAGAGTATATAAATTAGAAAAGTCCAGTCTCACTTGCAAGCAAGTCGATATCCACCTATAATGGATGTGGGGTGAATCTTCTGTTTTACAAGTTCATCTGCATTTTTCAACAGTTCTGCAGCAATAATCACCTGTGTGACAAACACAAAAACAAGCACACAATGAACAAGAGCTTGTTAGGCACATTTTAACAATGCAAGATTTATTAACAGAAAGAGTTGACACTCATTCAAAAGGGCAAGGCCCACTATTGGAAAACAGGCCTTTTTTTTCTTTCAAAGAATAAGCTCAGTGGAAACAGCATGTTCATCACCAAAATTGCTGATTGTACAGAAAGGAATTCTGCATAAGTCAACAAACATCAAATCAGATTTGTCCAAGCCACTGAATAAAATTAAGCATTTGTTGCTTTATAACTACTTACAGTGAAACTTGAGTTACTATGCCCCATGCGTATAGCTGCTCACACCACAAAGCTGGTATGGCAGGAAGTTAAATGGGACGGACTTCAGAAAATTTGGTTTCATATTGAAAGAAATCTACTTATAAGCTTGTGGTCATTATTCATAGCAAACAGAACAACAAGTGTCAGCAAACAGGTGTATTCGGAATGTTAACAAGCTCAGATCAAATAGGGAGCATCATACAAGTCTTTTTTTAACTGTTAACCACACAAACTGTATATGATGCAGAGATAACCAAATGGAAGTATTTGAGCTGAGGCAATGAATACTTACAACCGAAGTGGTGCCATCTCCAACTTCATTGTCCTGCAGATCAGCCAGCTCACATAGGACCTTAGCAGCAGGGTGCTCAACTTCCAATAATTTCAATATAGTTGCCCCATCATTAGTAATTGTTACATCCTTAATACAAAACAAAGAAGGTGAGGACGTTTCCCAATTGCATCAGACAAAAAAAAAAAAGTTTTCTATGACATTTCATGCATCCGAGTTAAGTTTATGCATCACTCACAGAGGTAGTTACTCATCCTCACAATCTAATACAAGACAAGTGCTGGATGCTTCAGAAAAGATTAAATAATAATCAACATGCTTACAATACAAAATACTTAAGAGCAATCTTATTATTCTGCATTGAAAAATGGCAGTAGTACTATCCTCTGCACGTTATCGACAAGTCATCAAAAATTAGATGAAACAATTGTGGAACTTAATAGAACTCAAGCCGAGATGTACCAGATTTGTGGCACAGAAAGCAGTACATCCTACTTTACCCAAGCGGTTTATTTTTCCAAAGCCTACCACGGAGATCTTTATGGGTTTACCTATGTGGAATTTCTAGGAGCAAGTTCTGGACAGGAAATGTCTGGCAATCCATGACAAAATACATTATGTGACAATCTTATTAGATAGGTGCCATCTTAAAATTAACTAAGGCAAATGCGAACCTTAAAAATATGTAAAATGCAGGTTTTTATTTGCCATTCAGAATGATGCAAAAATAACACTAATCCAAAGAACGTCAATGAAAATAATTTCAAAATATAAGATCAAAATCAGCCTAACAATGAGTGTCTACTCAATTACACTACGACTAAGCTTTTTTTTTTTTTTTTTTTTTAAACTCATCACTGTTTTAGTAATTTTTGCTTCATACAAAATCTGAGAGCTAGGCTGATGTATACAAACAGTCAAAACAAGCACTGGCGAAGCCATTTTGTGTCGTATTGTCATGCTGTATTGCAAAACTGATTTGTCAGGCAACTTCCCCAACAATTATAATAAAACAAAAATGGATGGAAGCAAAAATATTTTTGGTGAAATTATGATGCACAAGGCTTCTATACTTTTGTGAAAACTACCAGTACTTGCTCTTCCCGATTCGGGCATAGTACTGTTCATCAGTCGTGCTCACTTTAGATCAAGAATATGTTAAAAATCTAATCAATTCAGAGATTCTTATTAAGAGCATGCATCTGCCACACATTAAAGTAGTAGTCATTTCTGAGTTTAGAGGACAGAAAAACTGTCCTAAAGTGTTCAATAAAGGGAAGAATGTTTATTCCAAGGAGCTGCTTTAAAACTGTTCACAAAGTGCTGCTAGTTCACCTTCCACTTTGGGCAATCTTGTCAAATAAAACTGTGCTCAAGCCCTCATATCTGGTGAGGTAAGGATTTATGAACAAAAACAATACATTTAATGTCAATACTTGTTAAGCCATTTCAGATGAGTCAACATCCATCATCTTCAGACAATGGCAGTTTTGCTTTATCCCAACACTGCTACTTATTTTGTAAGCCGAAGGAAGCAGTAGTAAAATGGGACATTTCTATGCTCTCAGAAAATTATGAAAATCACAAGCTGAAATAGTTTTCAACAAAATAATAACATTAAGGAAAAAAGATGAGGGAGAAATACCCTTTGCAACGCTGCAAGTACAACGCAAGCCTTTACAATTAAATGTTAAGCATGTATCAGCTAAGTGAGAGAGAGAGAGAGGAAGGGAGTGTATAGGTAAGGGCATTTTTAGGGTTAAGGGGTTGGTAAAGGGGTAGGGTGGAGTGTTTTAGGATTAAGGGGTGAGTAAAGGAAGAGGGTAATGGTGAATAGGTATGGGTGAGTTTATAAGTTGATAAGGAAATAGGGTGGTAAAGTAATTAAACTTTGTGAGGAAACCTCCTCCAATTAAAACAATAGATATAGATATATATTTTCTACTGGCAGTCGCCAGTATGTAGGTAGTTATAGTTAGGACCAGACCTAGTTTCCTCTGAAGAAGCTTTTTTTGATTTGGCTATATCTTTGGCAGAGTTTGATGAATCTTCACATACTTTTCAAAATAAGTGTGCCCGAGAATCTTGTTGTGCATGAGAAGTTTCAACAATGACTGCACTGCTAACTACCCTATATATTGCACCACTCATGACATCTTTGATAATATCAATGTAACAGTTGCAGTAAAATTACTGAGGAGAAAGCTTTGCATGGCAGGGGAGCAAGTTTTAGTTACCTTAGGTCACAAGTTATAGTTACTAGTAATAACTTCTGAATGTCTATGGTTTTGTATGTTGAAAATGTGACCCTGACTAACATCCCTGTAACCTTTGGGTATTTTATGTGAAAATATGATATATCACTTACTTGATGTATACTTGCCAAATCATTGCAACGGCATATGTGGTAAAGACCTGGGTGGTAAAGGCATTCGTTGTAATGTCATACAACCATTCTAGAGGTTATAGCTAAAATTGATTAGCAATCCACACTAATTCAAGTTTTAATGAGAACGTAAAAGGAAATGCGAGTGCTAGTTTGAGATCTTGTCAACCATGTTGTCCAGTTAATATAAGGCATGGAAGGATGGTGAGCTATAGAAAAAGGAGTTCCTGGTGTGCAGCAGTGGACAGATTCAAGTCATCCAGTCAAATGTTTGTAAAGAAGCTATACACAAGAGTTAGGACAAACAGAGGCAAAATGCTTTCAGTTAGTGTTCAAACAAACTAGACTGCTTACTATTTGCCGTCTCTTGTCAAAGGGCTGTTTCAAACCCCACTGTAAGAAATAGTATGGTCCACAACATGTCAATGACAGGTAAGTGGTATAAAGCACCAGAATTTTTTTGTTTTTAAAAAGTACACATTGATGGGATTTAAAAAAAAAAAAAAAAAAAAAAGAAAAAATGGGAACCATATAGGTTAGCACTTGATCCCATTGTCAATTTAACTTTATGGCCTGGTTTGCCAGTGCAGCGGTCACAAGACATTTATGTGAGCATCACTAGAATGGTTTTGGTTCCACCCACACGATGGGAGCCAGGAGTACATGCTTCGATTGGCCAGAAGTTGTGTGCTTATACAAAAAAACGTGCTTGCCTTCCATACAGCTGTGATCATTTTGTTTATTTATCCAGCTGCCTGAAGTTGAAATTTAAGGGGCACACACACAACATTGTAATGCTATTAAATAGGTAATTTATGGTGTTTTTCTCTGGCAGCAGCACAGATGGGAGGAGGGCAGTCAATCTACAAGGATGTGTGTGTCTGGCTCGACAGTGCACCTTTCACCTGACCTTTTAGGCTACACCAATACTTTACAGTTCTTTGCATCCACACAAATACATATGCATTCCCATGGTATTTACTTGGGATGCTTCACATTACTATACAACATTCCTTTAAAGCCAGACCTTTTGGTATTTTCAATACTTGATGAATAATGCGCTTGACCCCAACCAAATGTTATCAGTAACATGGAACTTAGCAAAGTGCTTCGGGTGTTTAAAAATTGCAAATATATAGTAGGGAGGCAAAAAATGCTAAATGCTTTCTACACCAGGTTAACAGGAAACCAAAGACAATGAGACTGCAATCTACCTTTAATTTTGGAGAACGTAGCCTTGATAAACATTTATCATTTGCAACAGAATTGTTTCCGCATTGATAACTTTCAACTATTTTTCATACAAGAAACTCTTACGAACTATTTCAGATATCCGGAACAGAAGCTGCCCTCTTTAAAAAAGTTTTTAAAAAAATAAAACTATACAATTAAATTACATTACAACTTGTCTGAAAAAGCTTTTTTTTGTAATATCCCTTTACTGTTATCATCTGGCACGGCACTTTTACTCCATTCATAACCAATAATATACAAAAAAAATACTTACTCCAATGTCATCCACCAGCATTTTATCCAATCCAACTGGACCAAGTGAACTTTTCACTATGTTAGCAATAGATGACGCAGCAAGAACTAAACACACAAAAAAAAAAAAAAATTATTATAGCATTCTGTTAACTAAAATCAAATCAGACATGAAGGATATTAGGAAACTACTGGAGGTGATCAGCCCTTGTGCTTGATGGGCTCTGGCACTCGATAGCTGCTAGTATCTTCAAGTAAATTGACAAGGAAAATATGCATTAACTGTAAAAACATAACTGAGATTTCTCTACAGTCATGAAGTCGAAAGGAAGCTAAAAATAAAGCTAACGTAATAGGAAAACAGATTTTAAATTGTGAAATCTTGCAAACATTGGTATAAGTCTCAAATGTTCTGTTTGTTTCTGGAATGAAGAAATGTGAGTGGAGCAACTTGGTCAGTGTAGATTTACCTCCCATTCCACTGCCGTCCATGATCCACCGCAACTACTGTAGTTAGTAGCGTACCATACCCTTCCTTACATGTACACATTACCTCCCACTGCATTGCTGTCTAGGAGCCACAACTACTGTAGTTAGTAGTGCACCATAACCTTGCATGTACACATCTGCACTGAAGGACTATTCAAACTGGTTTGGAGAAATTATGCAGAGTCCAGAACTCCTGGTCATGTTACAGGAAAATTTATGAATAACTAAGAAATGTCTGATTCTTTAATAGAATTGTGATTAAACTACATCCAAAGCAAAGTTAACATCTGAGTAGCAAGCACTGGCTGTTGGCCAGAATTGGCTCTAGAAATAAATAGAAACTACTTATAGGTATTATCAAGCACCCATGACAATACAGAGGTCATTTTTAAAGTTTTTAAAATATTGTTTCAAGACCGTGGCAGCAACTGGTAGAAGGAAGGTGGGGGCTATTTAAAATACAGGGAGAGAAACAGAAAAACACATACACACCCCATGGCGTTATACAGCAAAAGAGCATTGGTATTGCCAATTGGTGTGGCTTAATGTCTTTTCAGTCTCTGATGCAGTTAGGCATTAAGTAAATCATAATACGTGTACTCAAATACACCCTTCCACCCACTAGCTCATTCGTGTTTTAACCAGCTTAACAATCTGCAATAAAACAGACAAACAAACTCAATAAGTATATATAAGATACATTAAAAAGGAACAAAAGTGAAGCAAGCAGCCAAACAGATAAATAAAATTGTAAACTAAGTGACTGGCCCACAAGCCCATGTTAAAATGCTGTCACTCACAGGGCAACAGAACCAACAGCAGAAATGAGTCACTCCAGTGGCCGATGCAATATCCTACCTTAAAGAAAAGCAGAATGTTAATGAAAGAAGAGGCTGAGCTATCTATGTATGTTTGCAGAGGTTTTTTTTCTTATTAACAGGCATAGAAGATGGCCAAACCTTCCTAAGCGGGTCAAGCAATGATTCACACAGTTCAAATTTTCAACTGACAAAAGGAATCAACATTGATGTCCACGACTACGAATGGATCTATGAGATTTCCATGCAAGAAAATACTGATCTAAACTATTTAAAGCAGTCATACTAATCCACCCATAAAAAGTGTATATATATATTTTTAACATACTCTCACAACAAATACCAGGTCTACTGCCTTTGTTGCCATAGGTCTGATCTGTTTATTATGAAAAACGACATCTGACATAAATCATGCATAGATCCAATGATAAAGACTATAATAATAATCTTTATTGTTTAGTTAATAAAAACCATGACAATCATCTCACAATACAACATATTTAAAGATAAAAATAAATAAAAAATAAACTCTAAAATTCTATAAAATTCCGTAATGATAAAGACTAGTAACCAGAAACAACTCAAGCCTGCTACATTTACTATATCAAGCATAACTTCTTACAAGGCAGCCATCAGGAAAAGTCAGCAAAATAAACAAATATGAAACAGTTAGCAAAACAATACAAAAAACAAACAAAAAAATACACACACACACACACACACAACACTCCAGCAAGAATTACCACAGTGGAGACAGATCCTTTATCACAAGGTTTTACCCGACAGGGTATCAGCCACTAAACAAACCATTGCTTACTATAAGAAACAGAGATTCCACAAAGTACCATGGTACTTCCTTTGAATATTCACCTTTAAAAGCCTATTGGCTTTAATGATTGAATTTAAACAATACATCAGCCCTACTACCTTTGTTTAACTTTTCCCAAGTACAGATACTATATACACACACATTTATCTCAAGGCCATTTCCTTCATCACTGGCTTGTCACCATAATCAGCTTAGGCATCCATTAATGGACAAACTGGCAACCAAGATGTACGGTCAAAATGACATATGTATATAAAATTATAGCTGGGAAAACAATCAAACGACCCCTCTAAAAAGGGCCTTAGAATGATTATTTTACTGCAAATTCTTAACCCTAATATTCACAACAGGTTACCAACAACAAACCCTTTTATTACTATGGTAATTGTGAGATTCCATTTTAACTAACTGATCTGTCTAAAATGACCATCGACCCTGAAAGTTTTACTGGGCTGTATTAAACAATTCATAAAATTGGCAAGGCCTAATCTTGTGGTTATACCTTTTTCTAAGAAGCAGAAGAGAGCTATGGCATCAGATATAATTTTTCCCCAATGAACCAACAGATCCTACAGCCCTTATCACTGGCATGCCACTATTACCATCTTAGGCCTATAGAATGCTAAATAAGCTTTCCCAAAAGGCATCTTCAGGAATACAGGCAGAGAATTGTAACTACAGTTGTCAAAAAAAGAAAATTCAAATCCTACCAAACAAGATTAATTTTATACATATCCACATGCTTTATCAAAGTGTAATAACCATCCACCCATAAAAGGTATATTATCTTTAACAAATGCCTTCCACAATAATTAAGTCAATGCTACTGTTTTAACTTTGCATAATAAAACGATTGCAACTATAGCCTTCACCAACTCAATACTGCTATATTGAGCTTACCACAAGGCAAAAAACAAACCAATACAACCACTGTTTTACAGCAGTAGTGCAGAACATCAGACAAATTGAAATCTGTACTTCAAAGTATCAACATTTCAGAGCCAAAAGCCATTTCTCTGTAGTGCTTTTTAAAGGTCTTCTCTGTTGTTTTTCTGCAGCGCAGTCTAGCTAGACATAGCAAGCATAGTACAAGCCAGTAAGTCTCACCTATGCAAGAGCTATTCTTTGCCAATGTGTTTTAGCCATGTTTTACAACAGAGTGATTTGCCATGCTGAATAGCAAAGTTAGTGGAATGGCGTAGAGGGTCGTAGAGTGGCGTGATGCAGAGTTGGCATGGCAAACAGCTCTGTGATGCAGAGGGCAGTGGCTTAGAGTACACCTGAGTGGCATAGAGCACACTGCCATAGAATGCAGAGTAGAGTTGCACAGAATGCAGAGTAGAGTAGCATAGAGTGCAGTGGCAGAGAGTCAAGTAGCACAGAGTGGTGCAGTCAATTATAGTGCTATAGAGTAGTGGAGTAAAGCAGAGTACAGAGGAGTAGAGTGCCTTGTTGTAGAGTGACAGAGTGGAACAGAATGACAGAGTATAGTGATAGGGCACTGAGTGGCGGCCACACAGATTGTTTCAGAGTGAAGTGGCGTGGAGTGGTGCAAGGTAGAGTGCAGTTGTGTGGAGTGGCAGAGTGTAGTGCATAGAGTAAAGCAGTTTTGAGTGCAGTAGCATAGAGTGCAGTGTAGATTAGAGTGGCATACAGATGAGTGTTACAGAGTGAAGTGCAGTTTCATAGAGTGCAGTGTTGCAGCGTGCCGTGGAGCACAGCAGCACAGAGTGGAGCAGAGCAGATTGGTGTGGACTTGAGTGCAGTGCTGTAGAGAGCAGCGGTGTAGAGTGGCAAGGAGTGCATTGGCGCAGAGTGGTAGAGAGGAGTGAAGTGGTGTAGAGTTGTGTGGTGCAGAGCAGAGTTCAGTGGTGTGGTGCAGAGTGGAGTGGTTTTCAGAGTATGGTAGCACACTGCCATTACAGACAACACATTGGTAATTGAAATGATCATTACATTTGCACATATACAGTTTTACTAATAAAACTACACAGTGCACAAACGGTAATGTATGAAAATTGCATCACCTAATTTAATGATTCATTCTAATAATATTAAAGTGTGTTTCCAACACACTCAAATTATAAAAATATGCATCATTCATGTGTTCATAAATTCTGAAATATTTACACACTCCATTTAAATGTCATATGCTAAGGAGGGGGAAAAAAAAACACAACCTTTCCTAGATTGTCATATAAGACCTCTCACTTTGAAGTCAGAGAAAGAAAAGTAAAGTAAACATGCTCCCTCTGAAGACAGCACCCTGCATTTGACCTTGGACTTTAAATACACAGTGTAGGAAGTTGGCTCTGTATGTGCTATTTCAAAGTAAGGAATAGCATGCACAGAGTCCAAGGGTTCCCCTTAGAGGTAAAATAGTGGTAAAAAGAGATAATACTAATGCTCTATTTTGTGGTAGTGTGGTCGAGCAGTAGGCTTATCCAAGGAGTAGTGTTAAGCATTTGTTGTACATACACAGACAATAAATGAGGTACACACACTCAGAGACAAATCTAGCCAATAGGTTTTGTTATAGAAAAATATATTTTCTTAGTTTATTTTAAGAACCACAGGTTCAAATTTAACATGTAATATCTTGTTTGAAAGGTATTGCAGGTAAGTACATTAGGAACTTTGAATCATTTCAATTGCATGTATACTTTTCAAGTTATTCACAAATAGCTATTGAAAAAGTGGACACTTAGTGCAATTTTCACAGTTCCTGGGGGAGGTAAGTTTTTGTTAGTTTTACCAGGTAAGTAAGACACTTACAGGGTTCAGTTCTTGGTCCAAGGTAGCCCACCGCTGGGGGTTCAGAGCAACCCCAAAGTTACCACACCAGCAGCTCAGGGCCGGTCAGGTGCAGAGTTCAAAGTGGTGCCCAAAACGCATAGGCTTCAATGGAGAGAAGGGGGTGCCCCGGTTCCAGTCTGCCAGCAGGTAAGTACCCGCGTCTTCGGAGGGCAGACCAGGGGGGTTTTGTAGGGCACCGGGGGGGACACAAGCCCACACAGAAATTTCACCCTCAGCGGCGCGGGGGCGGCCGGGTGCAGTGTTAGAACAAGCGTCGGGTTCGCAATGGAAGTCAATGAGAGATCAAGGGATCTCTTCAGCGCTGCAGGCAGGCAAGGGGGGGCTTCCTCGGGGAAACCTCCACTTGGGCAAGGGAGAGGGACTCCTGGGGGTCACTTCTGCAGTGAAAGTCCGGTCCTTCAGGTCCTGGGGGCTGCGGGTGCAGGGTCTTTTCCAGGCGTCGGGACTTAGGTTTCAGAGAGTCGCGGTCAGGGGAAGCCTCGGGATTCCCTCTGCAGGCGGCGCTGTGGGGGCTCAGGGGGACAGGTTTTGGTACTCACAGTCGTAGAGTAGTCCGGGGGTCCTCCCTGAGGTGTTGGTTCTCCACCAGCCGAGTCGGGGTCGCCGGGTGCAGTGTTGCAAGTCTCACGCTTCTTGCAGGGAGATTGCAGGGTTCTTTAAAGCTGCTCCTTTGGATAAAGTTGCAGTCTTTTTGGAGCAGGTCCGCTGGAGTTTCTTGTCGTCGTCGTCGAAGCAGGGCAGTCCTCAGAGGATGCAGAGGTCGCTGGTCCCTTTGGAAGGCGTCGCTGGAGCAGAGTTCTTTGGAAGGCAGGAGACAGGCCGGTGAGTTTCTGGAGCCAAGGCAGTTGTTGTCTTCTGGTCTTCCTCTGCAGGGGTTTTCAGCTAGGCAGTCCTTCTTCTTGTTGTTGCAGGAATCTAATTTCTAGGTTCAGGGAGAGCCCTTAAATACTAAATTTAAGGGCGTGTTTAGGTCTGGGGGGTTAGTAGCCAATGGCTACTAGCCCTGAGGGTGAGTACACCCTCTTTGTGCCTCCTCCCAAGGGGAGGGGGTCACATCCCTAATCCTATTGGGGGAATCCTCCATCTGCAAGATGGAGGATTTCTAAAAGTTAGAGTCACCTCAGCTCAGGACACCTTAAGGGCTGTCCTGACTGGCCAGTGACTCCTCCTTGTTGCTTTCTTTGTTCCCTCCAGCCTTGCCGCCAAAAGTGG
The DNA here is from genome assembly GCF_031143425.1 of Pleurodeles waltl. NCBI lineage: Eukaryota > Metazoa > Chordata > Amphibia > Caudata > Salamandridae > Pleurodeles > Pleurodeles waltl. The sequence continues at coordinate 981,882,973 of NC_090444.1, read as the reverse complement.
GGGCCGTGGCTGGAGGGGGCGGGCAACTCCACTAAGCTGGAGTGCCCTGCTGGGCTATGACAAAGGGGTGAGCCTTTGAGGCTCACCGCCAGGTGTCACAGCTCCTGCGTGGGGGAGGTGTTAGCATCTCCACCCAGTGCAGGCTTTGTTACTGGCCTCAGAGTGACAAAGGCACTCTCCCCATGGGGCCAGCAACATGTCTCTAGAGTGGCAGGCTGCTGGAACCAGTCAGCCTACACAGATCAATTGGGTAAAATACAGGGGGTATCTCTAAGATGCCCTCTGTGTGCATTTTTTAATAAATCCAACACTGGCATCAGTGTGGGTTTATTATTCTGAGAAGTTTGATACTAAACTTCCCAGTATTCAGTGTAGCCATTATGGAGCTGTGGAGTTCGTTTTTGACAGACTCCCAGCCCATATACTCTTATGGCTACCCTGCACTTACAATGTCTAAGGTTTTGCTTAGACACTGTAGGGGCATAGTGCTCATGCACATATGCCCTCACCTGTGGTATAGTGCACCCTGCCTTAGGGCTGTAAGGCCTACTAGAGGGGTGACTTAGTTATGCCACAGGCAGTGTGAGGTTGGCATGGCACCCTGAGGGGAGTGCCATGTCGACTTAGTCATTTTCTTCCCACCAGCACACACAAGCTGGCAAGCAGTGTGTCTGTGCTGAGTGAGGGGTCCCTAGGGTGGCATAAGACATGCTGCAGCCCTTAGAGACCTGCCCTGGCATCAGGGCCCTTGGTACCAGGGGTACCAGTTACAAGGGACTTATCTAGGTGCCAGGGTTGTGCCAATTGTGGAAACAATGGTACATTTTAGGTGAAAGAACACTGGTGCTGGGGCCTGGTTAGCAGGGTCCCAGCACACTTCTCAGTCAAGTCAGCATCAGTATCAGGCAAAAAGTGGGGGGTAACTGCAACAGGGAGCCATTTCTTTACACACAGGAAATGTGACGAGAAGTACACAATTTACAGGCATGTTTACAGAATAGGAACATTCGGAAGGATTCTGTAAATAAAGGTTTTGGCAAAGAAAGAACTGAACTAAAGCTGGCCAGCATAAAACAAATAAAACTAGCAAACGGAAAGCAAGAAAATGAGTTACAAACCACAAAGCCAATGGCACGCAACAGGTGGAACTCATTCCTAGGTCGGCTTTCCAAATGTCCAAGATGTTTTTAGTAAATAAGTAGCTCCGCTGTCTGGTAGGCTGTGACCTAAAAAGTAGTCTTCTACTGTGAAGCCATCAAAGGATCCAAGACATTCAGTCAAAAAAGTTAGCAAATAAGCTATTTTTCTTGACAGTGACAACACAAGAAGAGGTGGGAAAGCAATTAAATAACCAAGAATATGAGACTGACGAGAAATCCAACCAATTTTAAGCAACAGGGTTACTCAAAGCCCACGCTAAGCAATAGCACTGAACACAACAGGTTTTTGACAGAAAGATAAGGGCTGCCTGTAGCTGAGATAATAAAAAAAAAAAAAAGTCTTCAAAGTCCAAACTATATGAGGAACTAAATTCAAGCTAATCTGACGAAGAAACCTGCTTAGATTGTATGAAAGTAGAATTTGAGACAACTTATTAAGTGTTAAAAAAAAAAACGAACCATCAAGAAAGGAATAAATTAATGTCGTCCTTCAACTATTCAGTTTAAAATTCTGATTTGCTATCATTTAGCAAGGGCATAATGGAAATCCCATTACATGGTGAATGTACACCATCATCAGTACTTGGCCACAAATTCAGGAATATAGTTTGTCCTCCCATATGACATTACACAAGATTTTATGATCTAGGATAACTCCTTCCACAACACCTGAACGCACAAGATTATAACTTGTCTTCCTATGTCTATAACACAAAAGCAGTAAGGGCAGAGAAAAGAAATTTAACTGGGAAACGAAAACTACTACTGTCCACTGGGACATTGCCTTCAGAGAATACAGTAGGTCCTGAAAACATGGTTACAGCACTTCAGATGAACCCCATTGTTTACAGACAAATGCAACCCTCCTCTAAATTGACTTGAAACTAATCAAGAAACCATTAGCTAACAAGCACTAGAAGAGCCAGCTGGCGGCCTTTTGGACCTACTGGCTTTGCTACTGCTTTCTGCAGATGGTGCGCAGCACCGACAAAAATACATGTTTGCTAAATAAACAGCATAGGCCAAAATAATGTGTCATGATACATGTGCTCGCATACAAAAAATGATGAGGGAACCATCCAAGATGAAACCGTAAATAATGGGAGAAAAATATACATTTCACTACTACAAAAGCTCTTTTTAAGAAGGAGGGCCCACAACAATTTGCTTCTAACCAAGGGACCATGTAGATGCAACAGAGGAGAAGGAGGAGGGAAAAGGCAGGAAAAACACAAGGGAGAAAAGCAACAAGGGAAAGTGTGAGAAGCACATTAGGAACTTATCACAGGCGTGATGTTTGGCAGGAGGAGAAGCACACAAAAGAGCAATGGAGGAGCAACTCAAATTGCAGGGATTGGCATTTGGAGGACGGGAGATGGAAAACATATGCACTCCAATGAAATGTGAACGATCAAAAAAAGAAAAAGAAAAAACGTTTGCTAAATTTGAGTAGTAAAGGGGTACAAACCAGCCATTCAAACGGATTGTAAAGAGGGTATTCTCCTGGGAGCAGACATTCGAGAAGGCAGCAAGCCACTGAATAAGAAGTCAGCAAATGAGTGACTATAAAGCCAACCAATGGTAAGGAATGGCAAGACAGAAAGCTCACTGTAAGCTTTTGAAAAGAATAAAAAAGGTCCTTCGTTATCAGGCGAGACATACAAAGAGTCCAAGGGTTTCAAGATTATAAAATCAGAACATGCTCGATATCGATCGACAGTAGGACTATAAAACGTTTTGGCTAAGTATATGGTGATAAATAGGAAACTGGGCCGAGCAACACTCCCAAATATGCAATTAGAAAACATGCTACCAACCAAGCAAAGTGAAAACTCACTGTCAAACATTATGGATTTGGACTTAATTGTTAAAACTATAAAACTGATGTCCTTCAGTTATCATACAAATTAGCAGGAAACCAGGGAAGTCAATTTCCCATACCGGTTATTCTAATGTGACTAGGATCCTGGACAATGAAAACAGGGGAACACACAACAAACTCACCATACTTTAGTAAACTCCGCTACCATCAACCGCCCGCTTTCACACAATTAATGGTCGCAATATGGTCAATAACTGTCGAGATTTATTGAGGATTTTTGTTGCAGATTTGATTCGTGTAAATCTAGTATCAACACAAAAAAAAAAAATAGAGGCTACGAGAATTCGTTAGGTATTTGCGTTGTGTGATAGAGTAAGAAGTCTTAGACCAACTACAAGTTCCAGGCCGAAATTAAATCAGAAATTGATACAATGATAATTATAAGGGATAGCAAGACAAACTTAAGACGCTCTAAGGAAAGATAAATGAGTAACTGGATGACTGCTCGTGGACTCATACAGATTAAAACCGTATAACAATTTTACCTTGCTTTCTTTTTAAGGGAAGGTGTCTTTTATACATGAAAAACGGAAATGAACCCTGCAAACAGCACCATGAAAAGATTATGCAATAGGATGGGGAGAGGCCTGAAAATCTATTAAGATTTACACGATTTGATTCTAATGACATCTAATTCTCAGGAGGAGGAAGCACCTGATCAACCGCCTCAACCATCCTAAACACCTTAATGCGCCTTCGTAGGCTTTCAAGTAACTGCTAGGCATAGTATTGTTGGCTGGTTGCTAGGTCTCTTGCAAACCCCGTTGCCATAAAAGGAAAGAGTTAGGATTGGGGAGGGACCGCAGTAGACAAACGAACATAACAATCATTAGAAAACGGACTGTGTTGTATTTAATAATTCTTCAGGGGGCTCTCATTTGGATGTCTCGATCACAATTACAAATAATTTTGGTAAAGACTCGACATTTTGATTTTGTAACCAGTCAGTTTTTTTTCCATTTCAACCATGCAATTTACTAGAAGAATTAACTTCCATTCTACTGTCCTAGGCAGTGCAATAAAAACCAAAGAATGGAGAGCGATAGTGTTTTCTATAGAATAGCGTGGATGAGGGTATCCTGTGCTGTACCAATGAAAGCCCAATACCCCAAATCTCTCAAAAGTGCCAGAAAGCGCAAAAGACATCAGTGAAGTGGACACCAGGGCTCAACGACAAGAGGCATTACAACACGGCAGTTGATACAGGACATCACGCATGTAGGAGTCCTAGGCCGCATCATGCTTGTTGGAACAAATAATAGGACTCTTTGAATTAGCCATAACCTGCCCACCCGTGCTCAAACAAACACATCGTAGTTACCGTTCTGGCTGCGGACCGCCTCCCCCGAGGTACGCTCGCCCAGCACGGCCAGAGGACCTTCCATGGCCGCCACGTACAGACACCGAAAAGAAAGGAAGGGAAGAACCCGGTAGATTCAGCAGAGCACGCGCCAAAGAAGGGTTGCGACGTTTCAGGAGGAAGTGACGCAAAGCACGAGTACTATCTGCCTTACGGCCTCTGGACGAAATGGAAAGTTATAGCCTCTCAAATGGTTCACCCTTAGCAACAACGAAAAGGTCACGTGATACAGTCGCGCCATGCTATACGTCAATACGTCGTACTTTCTAGAACGGCTGTGAACGTTCTCGGAAGAGGTAAAAGAAACCTATCAACGTTTTGTCAGTTGCGCATGTAATGCAAACTGACACCAGTCGTAGGCTCAGAATGAAAATTTAAATTCTGGTCACCCTTGCCCGTTGAACGTTTCAGAGATTATATAACAAAAAGATTTCCTTCCCAGCTGCCTTTCGAGAGGATGAGGCCTTTGCATATATGACATTTTAGAAGAGGAAACTAGTAGATAAAAAAAACCGGGAGAATGTATTTCGCATATTGATATTTTTAGGACAAGAGGCAGTTTCAGGCGCGTGACAGTACAAAAATAAATAAATTATTTTTTGGCTTAAAAAATCGCGAGTCTGCCGCATGAACCAGTTCTCTAGGCATGTAGGCTTGAGCCAGAACTGTCGTCTTAAAACTAGGACTCAAGCTTCCAGTTGTGGCGTCGGCTCATGATTCTGTGATTCCCTGACACCTAGTCCGGTCTGGCACCTAATTTCAAAGCCAAACACCGGGACATGTCACAAAATAGAAGGAGGACAACACATTTTCAACCGAGTGCACAGAATGACAACGTTCATCTGCTCAGAATTACAGAAGAGGCACTAAACATGACATTTTGAAAGCCAGTGCAATGTCTGTTTATTAAATTGCTTTCTAATAACTCCTGCTTAATATCTCTGCTTTGGAAAACAAAAAAATCACTTCTTACTGTTTTCAGGCGACTCTCTAAAAAACTGGGACATGAGCAGAAGTTCACAAAATCTGCTGATAGAGCTGATGAAAAAACGGGCCGCTTGGTCATCCTACAAAGTGGCCAGTCTTGAGAGTCATCTATATTCATAGGTTGCTGGCAATTAACTACTTTTATTTCAGAATATTTAAATGTAACAGTTCAAAGTAAACACGAAATGTTTTAAAAACGTTTGCAGACACGGTGTCGATGATTATGCTTCTGTCTTCACTGCAAAACCTTCAGCAGCCAATACAAACACACTAAAGAAATACATTTCTCATAGGACCAGTAGACAGTAAAAAAAATTCTAGCATTCGCGCTTAGAATTTTTCAATTCTATTAAGGACACAGAGGCGAGGATTATGCTTCTCTTTCCATGCTTTATTTTTAACAGCAGCCAATGAAAATCATGGAAAGTAAAAAACTACATGACCCAACATCAGTCATAACATGTGATAAACCATAGAGGAGGAAGCCTATAAAGTGTTGCATCACACCAAGCCACTCCTCTTTCTTTGTCCAAAATTCGCAACAGAAAAGTCAAAGTCTTAACATAACTTGCAAACGAAAATCCTGAAAACAGATGAACTGGCATCCCACTTGACTGGAAGGAGAACGATATCGCGACAGTCCGCCCTACTTCTCATCATTTCCTAGGAAAAATGAAAAAATCCAGGCCATAAAAACCGAATAACATAAGAAATACTTACATCAACTATTAAATGGGGTGGGATAGCACTGAAGTACAGTAACTTGCACATAATATTAACAAAATAATATGAAACTCCACCATCATATATATACAGTGCGGCGGGATAATCCTCGCCTCCGTGTCCTTAATAGAATTGAAAAATTCTTAGCGTGAATGCTAGAATTTTTTTTATTCTATGGCAGGACCAGAGGCTCAGATTATGCTTGTTGAAAGCTGATTCACAACCACAGAGGCTATATCAACAATAGGTTTGTAATACAAAGTTTTAAAAGTCGAAGGCGAAGAACAATCCGCTGCCTTTAAAATGTCCTCTAAACGAGAAACCAAAGCCAAAGACTTCGAAGCCATAGCTCCTCTGGCAGAATGCGCACCAAACTTAGAAATATCAATGCCTGCTTCACTCAGCAACCAATGCATCCATCTAGCGAGAGTGGCTGAGGAAACAGGATGATAAGGTTTAACTAAAGAAATGAGTAATTGACCCCCCATATCCGAACAAAACTCTTCTGTACTCACCTCGTAAGCTTTAAGACACTGTACCACACAAAGCTTGGGGTTGTCTACAAAGCAGGGATAAGAAACGGATTTCAGGTTGCATTTAGTTCTATGTGAAATGGAAAAAGAGACACCCTCAGGAGAAAAAACTCTCCCAGCCAAATCTAGTGCTCTAAAATCTGATACTCTCTTACAAGAAATCAAACACAACAACATGGTGAGTTTAGCTGATAACTGCTTCCTAGTCAAATATCTATTAGCAGGCCAGGATTCTAGAAAACGAAGGACAATATTAACGTCCCAAAGGGACGAATAACGGGGACGAGGAGGGTTAGCTAACCTGATACCCCTCATTAATTTACACACAATAGGAGACTCGCCGATGGGTTTAGCCTCCACTGGTAAATGTCCTGCTGAAATAGCAGACCTGTAATTATTAATAGACCGGTATGCCAAACCTGACGCTGCTAAGGAGGAAAGGAAATTCAGGACCAGACAGCAACCTGCTGAAGAAGGATCTGTACTCCTAGAACTACACCAAGTACTCCATCGCTTCCACGCCGAAGCGTATCTCTTGTGAGTACTGGAGGACCAGGAACCCGCAATGAATTGGGAAGATTCTTGCGAAAGTCCTGGGATGTCCCATCTTTCCCTGAAAGACGCCATGCCATCAAAGATAGCTGACCTGACCGGATCAATGGATGTAACAAGCCCAGAGGGTCCTGGAGGAGATTCTCCCGGAAGGGAAGAAGGATCGGATGATCGCAACTCAGTTCCATTGCTACCGGAAACCATGCTTGGGATCTCCAAAGGGGCGTCACCAGGACTAACTCCGCTTGCTGACGTCTGATCTGGGCCAAAACCCTGGGTATCATTAAGAAGGGAGGAAATGCATAACTCAGCTCCCGAGACCAGTCCTGAAGAAACGCATCCGTCCTTGATGCCTCCGGGTCTGGCCTCCAACTGAAAAAAACGTTTCAGTTGTCGATTGAGGCGAGATGCAAACAGGTCGATCGAAAAGGGGCCCCACTTCACAGAGAGAGTCCGGAAAACTCTGGGATGTAACCTCCAATCGCTGAAGTCTCTCAGGTGACGAGAGTTCCAATCGGCCACCAAGTTGCTGGCCCCAGGGAGGTACTCCGCCACCACTGAAATCCTGTGCTGAAGGCAAAAGTGCCAGAATTCCTTGGCTATCTCTGCCAGAATGCGGGAACGAGTTCCCCCCAACTTGTTGACATATCTCACTGCCGAGATATTGTCCATGCGAAGGAGAATACAACAATTCGCTCTGATGGGAGAAAGACTCTTGATTGCAAAAGAGACTGCTAGGAGTTCCAACCAATTTATGTGGAGACTCAACTCCGCATTGGACCATCTGCCTCCCGTGGACACTGATCCGCACCGGGCTCCCAGCCCCAACAACTGGCGTCGGACTCTATCACTACATCTGGGAGAGAGCTGAATATGGCTCTGCCGTTCCAGGCTTCCATATGATCGAGCCACCAATGCATCTCTGCACGGGCCTCCTCTGACAGGGGAATCTGATCTGCATAACGGAGGCCCTTCTGAAGATGAGAAATCTTCAATCGTTGAAGGGCTCGGTAATGCAAGGGGCCCGGGAATATCGCCTGAATCGAAGAAGAAAGCAGGCCCACCATGCGAGCAATCGCTCTCAAGGAAACAGTCTGTCTGGATAATAGACACTTCAATTCTCTCTTGATTGAACGGATCTTCCCGGAAGGAAGAATCAGAAGAGACTGTAACGAGTCTATCTGGAAACCCAGAAAGTCTATTAGATGAGAGGGAACCAGAACTGATTTTTGGGCATTGATTATAAAGCCCAGACTCTGAAGAAGAGACACTGACCATTCGAGATGATCTAACAGAAGGTTCCGATCCTGGGCCATGATTAGGATGTCGTCTAGGCACACAATTAACCTGACCCCTTGGGAATGAAGGAATTCCATTACTGGACACATAACCTTCGTGAAACACCAAGGGGCGGAGGATAGGCCAAAGGGGAGAACCCTGTACTCGTAATATTTGGTTTCCCAACAGAACTGAAGGAACCTCCGATGTGGAGGAAAAATAGGAATGGTCAAGTAAGTGTCCTTTAGATCTAAGCGGACTAACCAGTCTCCCTCCTGGAGAACATCTCTCAGTAAATGGATACCTTCCATTTTGAAATGATGATATAGCAAAAAAACGTTGAAATCCCTTAAGTGTAGAACTAGGCGCGAGCCGCCGCCCTTCTTGTCTACAAGAAACACTGGGCTGACAAAACTTGAAGGGTGATGGGGAACCTTGATAATGGCACCCTTTTTGAGGAGAGCTGAAATTTCTGCGGAAATAAGACTGTGTTCTTGAAGGGAAAAATATCCCTTCCTGGGAAGGCATATCTGATAAGGGGACTCGTAAAATTCTAGCTTGAACCCTTGAACGGTCTCTAAGACCCAAGCATCTGAAGAAATTAGATGCCAATTCTCCAAAAACTTCTGAGTTCTGCCCCCCAATATTACTTCTGAACTCAACACCAAGCTCACCTGTGGCTCCCGACTCCTGGGAGAAAGATTGTTGTCCTTTGGATCTCCCCCTGCGGAAACGGCCTCGACCATACCTAGGTCTTGACGGGTAGAAGGTAGACGAGGAGGAGTCGTAACCCTGATAGTCTCCTCTTCCTTGTTGGTAGGATCCACGATGGGGGCCTTGTTGATTGAAGCGGCCGAAGGCACGCCCTCTGTAGCGTCCGGCCCTCGAAAAAGTGGACGTAGCACTCTCCGGATGGATCCTTCTGCCTTGTCCAGACTGGCATAAGCGGACACAAACTTAGAAAGTTCCTTCATGAAGGGAGACCCAAAAAGCAAACCCTGGGCCACGGGGCCTGATTCTGATGCAGCGAGGTCCGTCAGCTTGGGATCAAGCTTCATCAAAACCTATCTGCGTCGTTTAGATGAGATGGCGCAATTAGCATTGCCCAAGAAACATAGAGCTCTCTGAGCCAAGCCTACCAGAATATCTGGGTTAATAGGATCACCCGATTCCTTGGCTTGAAAGGCCAATTCTAGGATCTTAGTTAGAGGACCTGAAATGTCTAACAGTTTATCCTGGCATCCACGCCAGGCACGATCGATACCCTTCTTAGGATCCTTAGCGGAATTTTTGAGGAAAGTTACTAGGGTAGGATCCAACTCTGGAGTCTCGGTAACCTTAGAGGGAAAATCAGGCCTGGGGCACTCAGATCTTAATCTAGAGCGAATATTCTCATCAAACCCATGTCTAATATGGGCTTCTACATAATCCGCCACCTCAGGGGGTGGTAACCAGAGAGAGGACCTGGGATGCACGATGTCCTCTGGTTCGAAAGTCAACACCTTAGGGGTTGGAACCCCCTGGTAGTGAGCTTTCTTCTTGCGTTTACGAGGGGGCGCGTCATCCTGTTCAGAGGAATGCTCAGAGGAAGAAGAAGAAGAGGCTGGATCATTAACAGCTTTCTTTTGTGAACCTACATTGTAATCATGCTCTCTTGCCATATTCCTTATGAGTGATTCGAAGTCTGCAGCATGCGGGTTAGACGACTGTTTTGCCGGCTGCGGCTTTGCCGCAAGGGAAGGATCTCCCATGGTAGGAGCGCCCTCGGGGTTGCCCAAGTCTGTTGGTCTACCAAGCCCAGGAGATGGTGTTTGATGGGCTGAATGGCCTGAACCAAGGCCTGATTAACTGAGTGACGCACACCTGCGTCTAGAGCATACACAAAGTCCTGGTCAAACGAGCCAGCGGTATCATCCATATAATATAGTTCTTCGGCTTGGTCATCATAGCCAGCCATACTGAAATACAGCAGAAGTGAGCTCCAAAGGAGCAGTATCACAAATAAAATAATAAATCAGGGCAGTAATCAAAATATCAACATTTTTTGGATGTGGAGGGAGCTGCCCTGAAGGGGTTAAACGCCCTTGAACCAGGCCCAGCCTGAATAAGAATTGTTTCAACCCCAGTGTCCAAGCACTGGGGCGTAGATGGGAGCTGAGCCGGTGGAGGAATGGACAGAGGGTCTTAAATAGCGATGAACGCTATGTACACACGAGGCAAGGCCTCTAATAAAGTCCCCCTATCGATGGGTTAATAGCGCTGATGCTCTTAGTGCATACGAGGCAGAGCCTCTAAAAACGCCCTCGAGGAGGTTTAGCGAAATAAAGGAAATACCAGAAAAACGCTCCAATCCAAGCGCTGAGAAAGAAAAAGGGCCCCGGGGAGAGATAAACACACGAAGGGAACGCTCCAACGAGCGTAAGATCAAACGGAGAACAACGCTCAGAGCCGAGCGTTACTAAGAGGTGTTCCGGGAGGGGAAAAACAATTAAGGAATACTCGGCCTGGCAGAGCGATCGGGCACGAGCGCGCGGGTCATAAAATAATAAATCAGAGGAAAGGAAAGGAATCTCACCGGCATAACGGGACTGCGCAGAAAGCGCGAGTCCTCGCTCCCTGCTCCCACTCCACTTTATGAAAAAACGCTCCAATGGACGCTTATAAGGAGGGGAAAAGCCCGCTCCAAACACGTTTAAAATTAATAACAGTAAGAAAAGAAATCACACTTATCTGGCTGCGAAGCAGCAAAGAAAGAGGAGTGGCTTGGTGTGATGCAACACTTTATAGGCTTCCTCCTCTATTGTTTATCACGTTTTATGACTGATGTTGGGTCATGTAGTTTTTTACTTTCCATGATTTTCATTGGCTGCTGTTAAAAATAAAGCATGGAAAGAGAAGCATAATCCTCGCCTCCGGTCCTGCCATAGAATCATGACCCACCAACCCCTATATCAGGGCCAACCCACAAGGACTCCTCCTCTTTTGTTACAGAAATAGACTAAACACCTTAACAGAACTCCGGACATTACAACGAGTCCAAACAGAAAGGCTCTGTTACAAACTGGGTCTTTAGATGACAGAGATATGCACCCTGTCCAAATAGGGACCACAATCCTAGTCTGGGTAAATCAGATACACACCCTAAATTAAGCTGTGCTCACCCTCTGGTAGCTTGGTACATAACAGTCAGGCTTAATTTAAGAGATGGTGTGTAAAGTATTTGTGCAACACACACTCACACACAGTAACACAATTAAAAAAATGACTCCACACCAGTCTAGAAAAATAGAGACTATCTGAGTAAAACAAACAAAACAAAAAAAATCCAGTTAGTATATTCAGAGATATTAATTTTCTAAGAGTAAATGTCAAAGCAGTGCTTTAAATTATATGAGTATTTTAAGGTAAGTGTAATACAGTAATTCTAGAAGCTGGTGCGCTTCTAGTAAGGCAATTAGGGTATCACTAGGGCTGGATCATAGATGAAAGGAAAGTACTATCCCCCAACTGCTAGGAGTGCAGTACTGAAATACTAGGACTGCTCAGGTCCAATCAAAGTGACTAAAAACAAAGGTGGTCATTACAACCCTGGCGGTCGGTGTTAAAGCGGCGGTAAGACCGCCAACAGGCCGGCGGAAAAAAAATGGAATCACGACCGTGGCGGAAACCGCCAACATAGACAGCCACTTTAACACTCCGACCACCACAGCAGTACAAACAAACAGCATGGAGGTCACCGCCAACAGACAGGCGGAGGACAATGTACCGCCCACAGTATCACAACCTACCAATCCGCCACCTTTTTTGGGGCGGATTCACCGCAAACAAAAACACGGCAGAAACAGGACTTCGAAGGGAAAACGCTCACCTCTACGCACCCCACGAGGAATCTGGACGCCATGGAACCCGAGCTCCAGATCCTGTCAGCCCTTATCTTCGTGCTCCTCTACCAGGAGCACGAACGGCGGCGGCGAAGACCACAGTGAGTACTGCACCTACGACACGGGGGAGGGAAAAAACAGGGACACACACACGCAACACCCCCACCCCCACCCTCACCCACTACAACACACACACTAATACAGCATGATACATTACAGTTACACCCCTCACCCCCCCGAAAGAACGCAAAGACAAAAGGAAATGAGTGTAACCATTGTAATATATTAAAATCCAGTACGCAAATATATATATACACTATTAACAAATATATACACCAAGAATAGTAGTCCAGGTAGTGCTCCATTGAAGTCCGTGGAACACTCACACTGCATGGGCGAGGCCCACACTCAATCCCCAAACATAACGGAGAGAACACTGCAGGGGCATCAAATAGCAATAAAACAGGCACCTCAGGGGGAAGGGGAGAGGGGGGACACCTCAGCCGGTTGAGTGCACGACGCCAAATCCACGAGGGGGCCACATGCCCACTGTTCAATCCTGGGGAGTGCAAAGCCACAGTCTCTCAAGTCTCTACAGTGGGTGGGTTGCCCACTGTTCAATCCTGGGGAGTGCAAAGCCACAGTCTCTCAAGTCTCTACAGTGGATGGTTTGCCCTCTGTTCAATCCTGGGGAGTGCAAAGCCACAGTCTCTCAAGTCTCTACAGTGGGTGGGTTGCCCACTGTTCAATCCTGGGAAGTTCAAAGCCACAGTCTCTTAAGTGGATAACAGTCTCCACTGGTTCTGGAGGGGGCTTTGTGCCCAGAGTGCTTCATCCTGCCAAGGACAGAGGTAGTGGATGTAAATCTCCACTGGTTCTGGAGGGGGCTTTGTGCCCAGAGTGCTTCATCCTGCCAAGGACTGAGGTAGTGGATAACAGTCTCCACTGGTTCTGGAGGGGGCTTTGTGCCCAGAGTGCTTCATCCTGCCAAGGACAGAGGTATTGGGTGTAAATCTCCACTGGTTCTGGAGGGGGCTTCCTGCCCAGAGTGCTTCATCCTGCCAAGGACTGAGGTAGTGGATGTTAATCTCCACTGGTTCTGGAGGGGGCTTTGTGCCCAGAGTGTTTCACCCTGTCAAGGACTGAGGTAGTGGACAACAGTCTCCACTGGTTCTGGAGGGGGCATTGTGCCCAGAGTGCTTCATCCTGCCAAGGACTGAGGTAGTGGATGTTAATCTCCACTGGTTCTGGAGGGGGCTTTGTGCCCAGAGTGCTTCATCCTGCCAAGGACTGAGGTAGTGAATGTTAATCTCCACTGGTTCTGGAGGGGGCTTTGTGCCCAGAGTGCTTCATCCTGCCAAGGACAGAGGTAGTGGATGTAAATCTCCACTGGTTCTGGAGGGGGCTTTGTGCCCAGAGTGCTTCATCCTGCTCGTGGATGACTCAGTAGCGTCAGTGCCCTTGGCGCTCATGGGCCAGCGGTGCTTGTGGCGGCAGTGTCCTGTTCAGTGGTGCTTGTGGCGGCGGTGTCCTGTTCAGCGGTGCCTGTGGCGGCAGTGTCCTGTTCAGCGGTGCTTGTGGCGGCAGGGTCCTTGACAGTGACTCAGCTGCTGGCGGTCCTGTCTGGCCCAGCGGGGCTGGTGCTGGCGGTCCTTTATGGCCCAGCTTTGCTGGCGGTCCTTTATGGCCCAGCGGGGCTGGTGCTGGCGGTCCTTTATGGCCCAGCTGGGCTGGTGCTGGCGGTCCTGTCCTGGGCAGCTGGGCTGGTGCTGGCAGTCCTGTCCTGGGCAGCTGTGCTGGTGCTGGCAGTGGCCTCCTGGGCAGCGGTGATGATGGCGGTGGCCTCCTGGGCAGCGGGGAGGATGGCGGTGGCCTCCTGGGGCAGAGGGGATGATGGCGGTGGCCTCCTGGGCAGCAGGGCTGGTGCTGGCGGTGGCCTCCTGGGCAGCGGGGAAGCAGTGGCCTCCTGGGCAGCGGGGAGGATGGCGGTGGCCTCCTGGGCAGCGGGGATGATGGTGGTGGCCTCCTGGGCAGTGGGGATGATGGCGGTGGCCTCCTTGGCAGCAGGGCTGGTGCTGGCATCCTGGGCAGCGGGGATGATGGCGGTCTTCTCCGCCGTGCTGCTCTTCCCAGACTTGCTGAGTTTCTTGTGCCCCTTCCCCACCTTGGAAGGTGTCGCAGCTGATTCCACACTCCCACCTGTACCCCTGGGAGCGGCTTTGGTGGCTGGAGTTTTCCCCCTCTCCCGCCGGGCACTGGCCAACTTTTGATGTTTGACAGGTGGGGGACTGTCCGTGCTGTGGCTCCGTGCCACAGTGGCTGCCCTGCTGCCCGTTGCACTCCAGATTCCGGTGACTACAGGCACCACCGGTCCCGGAGATGTTGTGGCTGAGGTGCTAGGTTGGGACCTGGAGAGTCGGGCCCTAGGAGACTGATGGGGTGGGGGAGGTGAGGGAAAGAGGTCAAGGGTGGACAGGAAAAGTTTCTTGGGAACACTGGGATGGGTAGCTAGAGGGGGTTTGGGAGTGGAGGAAGAGGTTGTGGTTGTAGGAGGTGTTCGTTTGGTGACTTTGGGTGAAGGTGCATGCGCTGTAGGCTGTCGTGAGGTGGATGGCTGTTGGGTGGGTGTGTGGCTGCATTTGTGTATCTTGGGAGGTGGCGTCACAGACACACTGGCAGAGGACACAGGGGACATGTGAATGGTAGTGGGGGTGGTGAGTGCACGTGAGCGGGTTGTGGTGGTGTGTGCTGGTGATGGAAGTAGTGGCTGTAGATGTAGTGCATGCAGGTGTGAGTGGAGACGAGACTGGAAGGGAGGAGGGAGACGAGGAGGAGGGGGACACAGTGGAGGCAGTGGATGTTGGTGTGTCTGCATGTGTGTGATGCTTGTGTGAGTGCCTGTGGGATGTGTGGTGCTTATGTTTGCCTGAGCTTCCCTTGTGTGTTGACGTGTGTGCATGCTGGTCTGGAGGTGTGCTTGGGATAGGCTGAGGTAGAGGGGATTGGGTCTGGGTGGAGGAAGTTGGAGGGGGAGGCTAGAGACAGGGACAATAGCTGCCATCAGTGCTGATGCCAGAGTCTGAAAAGCTTGCTGAAGGGCCGCCTGACCAGAATGAATGCCCTCCAGGAATGCATTTGTTTGTTGCAACTGCCTTTCTACACCCTGGATGGCATTCAAAATGGTAGACTGCCCAACAGTGAGGGACCTGAGGAGGTCAATGGCCTCCTCACTGAGGGCAGCAGGGGTGACTGGGGCAGGGGCTGAGGTGCCTGGGGCGAAGGTGATGCCCACCCTCCTGGGTGAGCGGGCACGGGGCAAAGGCTGAGGGGCTACTGGGAGGGCAGTGCTGGTAGGAGGGATGGCGGCTGTACCTGTAGATGCGGGGGGCACAGATGTGGCCCCCACCACAAGGGAGCTCCCATCAGAGGACGAGTCCGTATCACTGGTGTCAGCTCCTGTCCCCGCCGTGGAGCTCCCCTCGCCCTCCGTTCCACTGGTGAATTCCGTGTCCGTAGTCTCGCCCTCCAGGGCCATGTGGGATGCAGCTCCCTCCTGCTCCGGTGCCACTGCTCCTCTGCCTGATGATGCTAACGCACACAAGAACAGGGAGACCAGAAAAAGGGAGGTAACGACAGAAGAAAGACATGTTGAGTGCATGCATTACCGCTACAATTGGCGGACACGACAGACACAGAATCCCCCTGCACTACGCCGCGCACTTGGGCTCCACTGTTCAATCCCTGGGACATGGCCTACGAGGCTATGGCCGACATCTGCACACATGGATGTCACAGGAGCCTGACTAGGTGTACTTGGCACTGTACACAGGTGAGGTGGGGTGCCACAGGGTCTGCCAGGACAAGGGGACCTAACTAGCACACTCGCCCTGGCCTAGGGAAACCCACAGCCCACCTCCCCCACTCAGACACCTCCACTGCACGCAAAATCAGCAGAATGAGAGTCTACTCACCCCCTTGTGGCTGCTGTGATGCCCTCAAGCGCCCATCCAACTCCGGGTACGCCACCGCCAGGATCCTGAACATCAGGGGGGTCATGGTGCGACGGGCACCCTTCCCACGTTGGGAGGCCATCCCCAGCTGGGCCTCCGTCATCTTCTTGCTCCAGCGGCGCATGTCCTCCCATCTCTTACGGCAGTGGGTGCTCCGTCTGTGATAGACCCCCAGGGTACAGACGTCCTTGGCGATGGCACGCCAAATATCCTTCTTCTGGTGGGCGCTGACCTACATGAATTGTACAGCGGAAAAAGGAAAGTTATTACCAACTGCACCGTCACAGTCATTGGCCCCCATCCCTACCCTTGCCATGTGGCACATGCACTCACCGTCGTTTCATGCACGCCTCAGTCTCCCCTCCCATCTTTCATCCACCCCACTCCACACAGGCATAGCCCATACAGCATGCTCCCAGTGTACTTACCTGTTTGTCTGGAGGACCGTAGAGTAGCGTGTACTGGGGGAGGACCCCATCCACGAGTTTCTCCAACTCCTCTGATGTGAAGGCAGGGGCCCTTTCCCCAGACGCACGAGCCATTGTCTCTTCCAGACTGAGGTCACAGCAGCACTTGCAGTGTAGGTCCTCTCCTGTCGAAGATCAGGTATCAAGTGATTGAACAGATAGAAAATGGCGGTCACGTCCGCGGCGGTGCGTACCGTCACCGCCGGCGTACATCGTCATTGGTTCCTGGGACCCATAGGGTCCAATGTTAACCAATGCAGAATTGCGCCGCGGTCTTTGACCGCCTACCGCAACGGTGTACAACGCCAGCGCAGTTACCTCACATCCCATTGTCCCACTTTACAGGTCAGGCAGCCGCCATTTCAGGCCCCACATGGCTTAAATTTTAACTGCGTCACACATACCTAGGCCTTGTCTCAACACTCATACAGGCCAAATTTCGGAATATGATTCGTGTACTGTGTAAGCTGTGGGTACGTACCTCTGAGTTGGTTGACTCTGTGTTCGCTGTTGACCTTCATAGGCACCGTCCGCTGGGACATGTGAGGAGATGGCGGCATCCTCCGGTGTACAGACCGCTGGTGGGCCTGTCGACAATGGAGGAAAGACATGTGATCATCACCTACAGGCTTTATCGTGCCACAATCCTGGAACTGTGTGCCCAGCTGGAGCCAGACCTGATGTCAGCTATCCGCCATCCCACAGGAATCACCCCTCTAGTGCAGGTGCTGTCAGTACTCCATTTCCTTGCAAGTGGGTCTTTTCAAACAACAGTGGCCATAGTATCAGGGATGTCCCAGCCTATGTTTTCCAACGTGTTGTCCAGAGTGTTGTCTGCCCTGCTGAAACACATGCGGAGCTACATCGTTTTCCCTCAGGTGGAGGATTTGCCTACAGTGAAAGGTGACTTCTATGCCCTGGGACATATCCCCAACATCATAGGTACCATTGATGGAACACATGTGGCTTTGGTACCCCCCGCAGGAGTGAACAGGTGTACAGAAACCGGAAGAGTTATCATTCCATGAATGTGCAGATGGTGTGTTTGGCAGACCAGTACATCTCCCATGTGAATGCCAAATTCCCTGGCTCAGTGCATGACGCTTACATCCTGCGGAATAGCAGCATCCCTCATGTGATGGGTCAACTCCAGAGGCACAGTGTGGCTATTAGGTGAGCACCTGGAAGCAAGTCAGTGGGAATGGTTGTCTGGGTCTGGGGATATACCTACAGGTTAGTGTGTGTCTAACAGTTGCCCTCGCCATTTGCAGGTGATTCTGGTTACCCCAACCCGTCATGGCTACTGACCCCAGTGACGAATCCCAGGACAAGGGCAGAGGAACGCTACAATGAGGCCCATGGGCAGACTCTGAGGATTATAGAGCGGACCTTCGGCCTCCTGAAGGCCAGGTTCAGGTGCCTCCATATGACAGGTGGATCCCTATTCTACTCAACAAAGAAGGTGTGCCAGATCATCGTGGCCTGCTGTATGCTTCACAACTTAGCTTTGCGACGACAGGTGCCTTTTCTGCAGGAGGATGGTCCAGATGGCGGTGTTGTGGCAGCTGAGGAGCCTGTGGACAGTGAAGACGAGGAAGCAGAAGAAGAGGACATCCACAACAGGAACTCTGTGATCCTGCAATACTTCCAGTGAGACACAGGTAAGAATACAAACCTGCCTACTACATGTACTTTAGCACTACTACTTCTCTACTGTCTGTCGTTTTCACCCAGTGTATGGTCACTGAGTTGTCACTTTCCCTTACGATTTCACAGATGTGTGTCCCACTGTGTGACATCTGCTTTGTTTCCTCATGGACTAGAGCTGTGTGACATAGGTATGTTGACATTACAATTGAAAGAGCATTTTGTCACTGTAATTGCTAATACACTATTTCGAAATCACAGACAGACTCCAGATTGTTTTGTGCTTCAAGGGTGTTTATTTCAGTGCTCAATATTGGAGGGGGTTGTAAAATGGTGAGGGTGATGGTGGAGGAATGTCCATGGCAGAGTCCAGTCTATTAGTCTCACAGGTGCATTGCCCAAATGGGCATAGGAAGTGGAGCTGGGGCAGTTTAAGGATGGACAGGGTGACAAGGTGGGACAGAAGGATGACATTCAGGGTGGTCTCATTTCTTGGCGGGGGTCTAGGCATAGTTCTCTGTCTTTGTCCTGGATCTCAGGGACCGTTTGCGAGGTAGTTCTCCCTCTGCAGGGGGTGGGGTGCTGGTGTGGTGGTCCTGTGGCGGTGCCTCCTGTCCACTAGCGCCAGCGGAGGTGGTGGGCAGTTCATCGTCCAGTCTAGTGTCAGGGGCCCCTTGTTGTGCCACAGTGTCCCTCCTGGTGTTGAGGTCTTCCTTCAGCACCCCTACGATGGTGCCCAGGGTGGAATTGATGGATCTGAGTTCCTCCTTGAAGCCCAAATACTGTTCCTCCTGCAGCCGCTGGGCCTCCTTAAACTTGGCCAGTATCATTGCCATTGTCTCCTGGGAATGGTGGTAGGCTCCCATGATGTTGGAGAGGGCCTCGTGGAGAGTGGGTTCCCTGGGCCTGTCCTCCCCCTGTCACACAGCAGCCCTCCCAATTCCCCTGTGTTCCTGTGCCTCTGTCCCCTGACCCGTGTGCCCACTACCACTGCCCCCAGGTCCCTGGTGTTATTGGGGTGGTGGGTTAGCCTGGGTTCCCTGTAGTGGCGGACACACTGCTGATTGACGTGTCCTGGGGACAGAGGTATGGGCCCGCTGGGTGGGTGCTGCGCTGGTGTTTCCAGAGGGGGGAAGCTCTGTAGTGGCCTGTGCCAGTGTGATGGAAACCGACTGTCCCGAGGTCCCAGATGGGCCAGGCTGGTCTTCTTGGTCCAGTTGGACAGAGCTGCTGTCATCACTGTGGTCCTCTTCTCTTGGTGGAGTGGACATGTCTGGACCCTCCTGTCCGGTGATGTTGGGTAGGGATCCTGCAGGGGTGTAAAGGCATGATTATTGCATCTGTGTGTGCCATGGTGTGCAATGGGTGGGTGACTGTGTACCCCAGTGCTTGCATTCCTATGTAGGATCTTGTGTGATAATGGTTTGGGGGGGTGTATGGGTATGTGTAGTGGCCATGCATTGGTGATGGGTGTCCATGCTCGTTACATGCAGGGCTTGAGTTTGGGATGTGTGGTTTGTGATATTGGGACATACGTGAGGAGTTGGAGTGATGGGGGTGCGGGGTGCGGGCGAGGGTGGGGGTATGTGATAGCATGCAGGTGGGTGGGGGATGTAATAGTTAAGATTTGCCTTAACAGAGTCCATTCCTCCTGGTACTCCGGCGAGGGCCTCAGGATGCAGTATAGCCAAGACCTGCTCCTCCCATGTTGTTAGCTGTGCGGGAGGAGATGGGGCTCCGCCGCCAGTCCTCTGAACCGCAATGTGGTGTCTTGAGACCACGGAACACACCTTCCCCCGTAGGTTGTTCCACCTCTTCCTGATGTCATCCCTAGTTCTTGGGTGCTGTCCCACTGCATTGACCATGTCCACGATTCTTCGCCATAGCTCCATCTTCCTAGCTATGGTGGTGTGCTGCACCTGTGATCCGAATAGCTGTGGCTCTACCCGGATGGTTTCCTCCACCATGACCCTGAGCTCCTCCTCAGAGAACTTGGGGTGTCTTTGCGGTGCCATGGGGTGGTGTGGGTCATGTGTGGGGTGGTGTGTGTTGTGATGTGTGGGGAGATGTGTGAGTGATGGTGTTAAGTGCCTGTGGATGCTAGTTTATAGATGGTGGTGTCTCTCTGTGGCCCTCAGTCGCAATTGTGGTCGTAAGGGTTTGTGGGTGATGTGGGTGTGTGTTTTATATTGTATTGGATGTGTGGGAGTGGTGTGTGTATGTGTATCAGGTGTGTGTATTTGGAATTGTCCAAGGTGGTTGTGTTTTGTAAATGTGTGTGTATTTTGAGCGCAGCGGTGTGTACCGCCAATGGAATACCGCGGTTGAAAGACCGCTGCGTGGATTCGTGGGTCATGATAGTGTGGGCGTATTCCTGTTGGCATGACGGTGTCGGTTTTGTTTTCGCCAGTTTATCACTGACTTTTGGTGTGGCGGACTTGTGTGGGTGTCTGAATATTGGCGGATTCCGAACAGTGGGTCATAATGACCGTGGAGGAATTCCGCTGCCACGGCGGTGTGTTGGCGGCCTTCTGCACGGCGGTAAACGGCTTTTCCTGCCAATGTTGTAATGAGGGCCAAAGTGTTTGCAGCTCTAGGGCATGGAGCGCAGTGCAATCCCTTATGACTGCTCATGTCTGATTCACATAAACAGAACGCAAAGTCCTCAACTCATTGCGTAAAGGGCAGCGCAATCCTCAGGACTGCTTGGATCTCGGTTACACGAAAAGCACACCAAATAGTTGGAAGCAGAGCCGCGGGTCAGCAGCAAACTGCTACAGGTCAGGGTCTGCCTGCATCTGGGAGGACAGAAAAACGCCTGGTTAGGGTCTATTGACGCTGCTGGCGGATTTCAGTCCTGTGGCCCATGGTGTTGAGTGCCTGTGCCTTTTTGGTAGGCGGTAGAGCTGGAGGGACATCACATGCAGGCCCTTGAGGTATGGGCCCACACACCGGCACTGGGTACTCCGAGGTGCGGGCTTCATGAGTACTCACATCTCAGGACTAAGGCTGGGCTCATCACTTATGAAATAAAGGTGAGACCACAAAACAGAATCAAGGTTAGAGCGAACCGTGCTGGGGCTTGTGCAGAGCGCAAGACTTCAGGGCACTCACAACCACCAAACGGTAGGGTCAGAGCTCACGCCCTGCAGTGAGAAGAGCGCAAGAAACTATTGTAAAGACGAGAGTCATTAATACAAAAGACCCCCCCTTGTAATAACATGAAATGACTTCAGATGTGAAATATGTCCTAATACCCTAATAATGTGAACCTAATCTCTAACCTAAAGAGAGCTAGATACGTTAAACCTAATCTGCCAATGCCATGTCCATGAGAAGAGCCCCCCTAACCCTTGTTACCCTGGAATGAGGGCTCTAGCGCAGACTCCGTAGGGACACGAAGCCTGGGTCAGCGTCAAGGCACAAGCAGTATCGATAGTAGCTATGGCATCTGGTCGGAATCCCTCTATCTGTCTATGTGAAGTGCATTTATACAGATCTGCTCGGATCCCTGACGTAGGTCTGTCCCTAAACAGATAACAAGACATGCTTGGGATGGCGGTTTATGTAAACAATTACCTTGAAGGCGTGAAGAGGGAAAGTACCTAATATGAATACCTACAGTTTGTTTATCTTTGTCACTTGATAGTGACGCCTTAGCGCGGTGGCACTGATAATGTGAAACCAAATCATTGGCCTAACTAGAAACAATGCAGCCATCTTGGAAACATATAATTCAATAATTGCGCTGAAACAGAGCAAGCTAAGTAGGGTTAAAGTCACTAGGTTACGGGGGCACAGGTGTGCAAGCCAGAAGGCTAAGCTAAGTCCTGTTTCCCATTAAAAAAAGATAGGATTCATTACACCCTCCCCATCGCCGTAACAAGTATGACGCCATAGGAGGATGCCACCGAAGATGAATCAATCCAAGCTAGAAAATGCTCTGGCCTAAAACAAGATAAAATCATAAAAACTTAGCTAAAAACCTTATTTAAAAACATGTTAAAAAATAATAGCTAAAAACATTTAGAGATGGCCATATTACGACATTGGCGGTAAATCCCGCTTACTGCCGCAGTGGCAGCTGCCAAATTACAGCCGTGGTGGCCGATATTCGTTCTCCATATTATGACACACACACACCAATCTGACAGAATGCTGCCACATACACAAATCCGCCAGCCCAAAGGTCAGTGCTAAAGTGGCGATACCAACAACCATACCGTTACGCCAACAGAACAACACCCACCACATCATGTCCCACAAATCACCACAGCGGACGTTCAATGGCGGTACACACCAGCGCACTCAGAATATGCACCCAAATACTAAACTACACAACATTGCCCAATACCAAATACACACACCTGGCACTGATACACACACCACACCCACCCACAGCACTATAAAATACACACCCTCAGTACCCACAACCCTTTACGAATGCACATTTTTGCCACCAGACTGACACCAAGACCACTGCGACAACTAGACACACACCACATACACCCATATATCCCTCACGCATCCCACTTCACACACCCAACCACAGTACCCAACACCCACTCACTTACACACACCACACAACACCCATGTCCCCACAAAAAGCACCCCCGTTTCACAAATGAGGAGTTGCGGGTCATGGAGGAGGAAATAGGGTAGAGCCACAGCTGTTTGGAGCACAGGTACAGCAAATATCCATTGCCAGGAAGATGGAGCTATGGCGGAGAAGCATGGACAGAGTGAACGCCGTGGGACAGCATCCAAGAACAAGGGATGACATCAGGAAGAGGTGGAACGACCTATGGGGGAAGGTACGTTCCATGGCAGAAAGGCACTAGCTCGCCATACAGAGGACTGGCGTTGGACCCGCACCTTCTCCCCCACAGCTCACAGCTTGGGAGGAGCAAGTCTTGGCATTATAGCTTCCTGAGGGACTCACTGGAGTTGCCGGAGGACTGGACACTGGTGAGTCAACATTTACTACTTATCACCCCCAATACCTGAATGCCATCTTACACGTTCACCCTCACTCCCATCACTCCACTCCATCCCTCACACTGCACCTACACATATGACTAACCCCAATGCCAAGCCCTTCATGCAATACCAATGCATGTACAGCCCTCCCAACCCTGGATAAACACCCATCACAAAAGCATGCACAACATGGAGAACTCACAATCCCACAATACATCACCATACACAAACAAAGGTGGCAGAGCAACAACAATGATAGGGGTGAAGCTTGGGATGTACAATATGTCACAGACATGAAGCATAATACATCACTTACATCCCCACAGGTGCCACAGCCAATCTCAGCGGAGAGCAGGTGCCACGACTAACCAGTCCCCCAACAGAAGATGCCCCCAGTGATCACAGTAACTCTGGACTTCAGGATCCGGATGAACTACCTGGCCCATCAGGGACCACTGGTCAGTCGGTCACCCGAGCCCACTCCCAGTCAACCACAGGTCCTCCCCCATCAGTATACAACACCACAGCACCCACACAGCGTACCCACCCCTCTGTCCCCAGGACACGTCAATCAGCAGTGTGCCACCTGTACAGGGACCCCAGTCCACACCTCACACCCAGACAATCTGCGACCTGGGGTCAGTGACAGTGGGCACACCGTTCACGGGACACAGGCACCGGGCAACAGGGACACTGGGAGGATCGCTGTGTGCCAGGGGGTGGACAGGCCCAGGGAACCGACTCTCCCTGGGAGGCACTCACCAATGTCCTTGGGGTCTACCAACAATCCCAGGACATGATGGGCCAGATCCTTAACAACATGCAGGAGAACAAGCAGCTGCAGGAGGAACACCATCAGGAGATCAGGGAGGACTTGAAGGCTCTCAACACCACCATGATCTCCATAGCAGGGGTGCTGGCAGACATGGCCAAAATCATGAGGGAATGGACAGCACACCAGCGGGCCCCTACCACTAGCCAGCCTATTGACCAGCCCTCCACTTCCGCTGCAGCTAGTGGGCAGGAGGCCCCGCCACAGGCCAACCCTCTCCCTGCAGAAGGTGAACCACCCCAAAAACGTTCCCTGCAACCCAGACAGAAGCCAGAGACACTTGCCAAGACCAAGACCACTGCCAGGAAATGAGACTTCCCAGATTGTCCCTCTTGTGTCCCACCCTGTCACCTTGTCCACTTTGAACTGCCTTTGCTCCCTTTCCCATGGCCCCTTGGACACTGGACCTGTGCCACAAACAGACTGGAACAATACCCTGGACTTTCCTCTGCCATCACCCCCATTCCATTGCACTTTTCAGTAAATGATTTGCACTGCAATAAACACCCTTGAACACAATTTGAGTGACACCGTTTTATGTGTTGAAAATGTGCATTTATGGGAACAGTCACATCTAGTGCAAATGAGCTGAACACTGTGATAGCATACAAAAAATTACCTATTATAACGGTTCTCAGCCCCTGTCCTGGCATTCCTCACAGGGGTCAGGAGCCACGATAGGTTTGGTTTTCGCCACAATCCTATGGGGATAACACTTGAAGGCATACACTAACATAGAGTGGGTGGGGACTCTGGCACCCCTATTAGCCACACCCTGTGCCTCTGTAGTTGGCCCATTACATTTGGGATGCTGCTGTTCCTCAGAACAATGGCATCATGCACTGACCCAGGATACTTGGCAGTGGCGTGGGAGATGTACTGGTCCACCAGGCACACCATTTGCACCTTCAGTGAGTGGAAACTCTTCTGATTCCTGGATACCTGTTCATTCTGGCGGGGGTGACAGACCCAATATGTGTACTGTCAGTGGCCCCAAAAATATTGGATATATGTCCCATTGCATAGAATCGGTGTCAGAAGATTACCCATTTAATCACACCTCCACAGGAGCAGATGCCTTTTACCCAACTCCCTCCAACAGATGCGTGCTCAGACTTTAACTGATTATCTGAACCCTGCATCTGCTAGGGGGAAAGGGGAATGGGAATAGAAAAAGAGAGACCGCCTCCAGATCCAGTTCCAGCCTGTGTTTCCCACTTGAAGATAGGATATTCAGTGTGTGTCTCTGAAAACCTGCACCTTTCTTCTTATTGGGATTTCTTTAAAGGAAGGACCTGCAGTCGGGTGATAAGAGCCAAGATAAGTACATTCCTACTGCGCATTCAACTGTTCAGCCATTCACATTCCCCCAATTCTATCGTTCTCCTAACCTGGATCTTTTGAGAGAGTAGCCTCTCTCTAAGAGAACAATGTTAACTTAATATCATCTTTTCCCCAGGAGTCAGAGGTTTCCAAGGTTCTCTGGAGAACAGTTCAAAAGTTCACAAATATACAAACTACTAATGTCTTTTACAGGAAACGAAAACTCCTTCTCAAAGTTTAGTTTTCTCAATAACAGTCTCTAGAAATTAGTCAGAGCATTGAGGTTTGTCTCTAAGACTGAGAAGTCTGCAAAGCAAATAGTTTTTGAATATATATGTACATATATATTGGCAAGTCTGGAAATCATACAAAAGGATTAGTTGCTTGAAGTTCGGTTAAGCCAAAACAAATTCTTCTCAGCAAGCCGCTAGCCATTTGTAGGAAGAAGGAAAAAATTCAGCTTCTTCAAAAGGGAAAAAGTTGCTGGTGTGCATACCGTAACAAGAAAAATAATTAATTACTCAAAGCTGGAAGAAGTTTCTATGAAACGAAGTGCCTCAGGAACACTGTTCATTCTCCTCAGAATGACAGTTGAAGTGTAGGACTCCCAGAGAGAAACAGCTGGAGGGAAGCTTCAGCACTAGACTAAGGTAAAAACACTAGAGCGCTGACCTCACAAGGATCTGCGGCCACCATCTTGAGTGGTAGTTAAACATGAAGAAGTTAGTTCTAAGAACAGTCTCGGCAAGAGCCATCAGGAGTGAGGACGAAGCTGCAACCAACGTGGGTACAAGGAAAAGGGGAATCGTTTTTTCTGAGGGAAGAAATGAACAACGCTCGCAACAGATTTCTTAACAATCCAGCCTTCACAGTGGCCAAATCTTCCATCTGCGGGAAAGAAATGTAGCCGCAAATGTGTTTCACCAAGGCAGACAATACCCTTGTCAGCATGACTGAGAACATTGGCTGTGACATTCCTGCTGCCAAGCCCACTGTCACTTGGAAAGAACCAGTTGCCAGGAAATGAAGCACTGATAGAACCTGCACAAGAGGGGGGATCCCAGTGGGATGACGGATAGCTGATATCAGGTCAGACACCAATTGGGCACACAGCTCTCTGATTGTGGCCCTGTCCAGTCTATAGGTGAGTATAATGTGCCTGTTCTCCAGTGTAGCCAAGTCCACAAGAAGTCTGTACACAGGGGGTTGTCTCCTCCTCCTATTCTTCTGCAGTGGTAGGTATCTAAGGGACACAAGAGTGAGTAGGCCATCACAATTTGAACAATGGAACCACCACCTCAGTGTGCATACAGAATTAATGTGATGGGAGAGTGGGAATGGCAATGTATGTGCAATTTGCGGCAATGATGCTGTTATGGAAGATCTGTATGTAGTCCACCACCATGAAATGGCGACCGCCTGTCCTGTATCTAGGGACAGGTGAAAGTGAGGTAACTCCGCCTACGTTGGGCGTCGTGGCAGAAGGCGGTCTTGTACCGCCATGCAATTCCTCATTGGCTAATATGGGGCTCTATGGAGTACAGTGGCCAATAGGGATCAGCGGCGGCGGTGACAGTGCACACTGCCGCGGGCGTGACCGACATTTTCTGTTGATAACCTCACATGATTCCTGACTTTCCACAGGAGAACACCTGCACTGCCTGTGCTGCTGTGACCTCTGACTGGAACCTACCATGGCTTGTGTGACCGGGGAAAGGGCCCCTGCCTTCACTTTGGAGGAGTTGGAGCGCTTGGCGGACGCTATATGGAGCATGGTAAAACTTGCTTCCCTTTTAGCCATTGTCTGTTGTTCCCTGGATAAATTAAAAGCAGCAAAGTCACTACCGTTAATGTACTTCCATGGAACGTGACCATTTTTCAAAGTCTGTAACGTCCAACCTAACTGCATGATGGAACGCAGCTGACTTTGTCCATGATACACAAGGGACACGTCTGTCTGAATGATATCTATCGCAGACAACACTATGGTGGTCATTATGAACATGGCGGTAAACACCCCTCCACTGGTGGTGGCGGTAACTACCGGCAACAGGCTGGTGGTCCGGAAAGCCAAATAATGAAGCACATGAGAAACAGGCAGCGGGCCATCACCATTTTGGTAGTCCCACCAACGACGGGGGAGGTCACCCTCAGCCAGGCTTAAAGGCCCTACCCACCCACCAAATTATGAAACACCGCACAGCCATCAGTTCCGGGGCGGGAACCATGGCGGAAACAACCCATATAAAGGGAAAGACTCACCGGAGGCACACAGAACACGCCTACGCAGACATGGAGCAAGAGTTGGAAATAATTCCAGTGCTTCTCCTTGCCATATTTCTCCAGGACCATGGCCGCCGACAACGGTATGTACCACAGCCTAGTACACATGGGAGGAAAGGGCACAGTTACACACCCACCCACACCACAACGCAACGTACTCCCAACCCCTCCCAATACATACCATAACAAGATGTACTTACCAGACACAAGCCAACAAATATCTGCACCAATGCACACACCTGTGCACACCACACCCCCACAAGGGAAACGCTGCACAACAGCTCAATATAGCACCAACAGGTCTGCTGGGCACTCAAATTTAATAAGAAGAAATAATAACAAATGTCCAAACAAGGCCATAGACCAGTTCATAGTCAAGTCCCAGAAGGGCAAATATAGGCTACTCTTGACTCCTATAATGGCAAAGGAAACTCCACTGAGAAGGGGCATCTATGGGGCAGCCAGGCACCTCAGGGGCAGGGGGTTGCGGGGTGGTGAGTCAGGTTTGGAAGGGGGGTCTTTGGCTTAGGTTTAGGAGGTGGAGAGGATTTTGGCATGCCCTTGGAGGAAGGGGGAGTGGGCCTGGACCGGGGGGGCGTGGCAGAGGGACCTGGGGCAACACAGGGCTTCTTCCACCCTGGGGAAGGGGCATGGGAACTGTGGACGTTTGAGGAGTTTGAAAAGGAAGGAGTGGACTGGGCTAGGGAATGGGAATGTTTAGGGACAAGACGGGGTGGGCCAGTGGGTTCAAACAGGTCAACACGGGGAGCAAAAGCTTCTTAGGTGCAGTTGGAGGGGATCTGGAGCCAGGTCTGGGGGTGGAGGTTGAGGAAGTGGTCGTAGCAGGTGTAGGTGTGCTGGACGTGGATGCAGGTGCCTGTTTAGTCTACTTATGTATGGTGGATGTGTGTGGTGAGGATGAGTGTGAGCGTTTGAGTGTTTTGGGAGGAGGGGGTAGACACAGTGGGAGAAGACAGGCTGCCAGTGTATATGGATGTTGTGTGGGTGTCTGCAGAGCTGGTGACTGTGCTGCAACTGTCTGTGATGTAGTCATGGTGAGTGCAGGTGTAGTGTCTGGGGAGCATGATTGGATGTTAGCTGTTGTGGTGACTGCAAGAATGGGGACAGCAGCAGTGACAGGGTACAGTGCATGTGGGTGTGCATGGCAAGGTGACAGACAGGGAGGCGGGGGAGGTTGACACATTGGGGGAGGTGGATGTTGTGTGTGCTTTGGTATGTTGGGTGTGTGCCTGCCTGTGGTGGGAAGTGTGGTGCTTGTGTTTCGTTGTGTGCTTCTTGTGTGTTGATCTGTGGGCTTGGCTTTCTGTATGTGTGCTTGGGATGGGTGAAGGGAGTGGGGTGCTGGAAGGGGTAGAAGTGGTGGGAGGGGGGACGGAAAGACCAGGGACACTGGCTGCCATCAAAGAGGAGGCCAGAGCCTGAAAAGATATTTGCATGCCAGACATGGCACTGTGAATGCCTTCCAGTTGTGCATTTCATTGCTGCATCTGGAATGCTAGCCCCTGGATGGCATTCATGATCGTTGTCTGCCCTACAGAGATGGTTCTCAGGAGGTCAATAGCCTCCTCTGTGAGGGCAGCAAGGCTGACTGGGGCAGGGGTTTAGGTGCCTGGGGCGAAGGAGACGCCCACCCTCCTGGGTGAGGGGGCACGGGCAACTCAGTGGGGAGCAACTGGGAGGGCGGTAATGGTATGGTGTGTGACAGAAGATGGCAAAGAATGGGTGGGCTGCCACCACCAGGGGGCTGCCACCGGAGGAGGTATCGGAGTCATTACCTCTAGTGCTAGTTTCCTCCCCTGTGGTACTCCCCTCGCCCTCCAACCCACTGGACCCCTTGGCGTCGGTAGACTCTTCCACATGGGTCCCTTGGGCTGCAGCATCTCCACTCGCGGGTGCCTCAGCTCCCTCGCCAGATGATGCTAATGTACACAGGGACACAAGAGCACAGGGGAGGGGGAAACAAAACAAGAAAGAAGTATGTAAATTCCAGGAAATGTGTACATGTTGTGACACATACACTCCCACCCAGCTCAGGCACAAACCCTCAGCAGACACAACACATGTTATGAATGAGCCCCTGATTGGTAGGCATGACCCCACAGTCCACTATATTCCCATCCTACCCCACTACTCTGATACACTTTGTGAAGTGAACCAATGAGAGACGATGCCAAGCTAACACATCTGCAAGTCCATGAGGCTACATTGAATACAATGGGGCAAACAGGGGACCCCTCACAGGCCTACAGACCCAGCCAAAACTACATAGGACACTATCCCACAGACGTGGAGGTGGGCAGGAGTGCAGGGACACACCTGTTTATGTGCCTGGCACTACTATGCATGCACCCCTTAGCATCCAACTACACTCATCATAGTGGCATCACAACAGTGTTTGAACTCACCCCATTGTGGCTGCTGTGCTGCCTTCAAGCGCCCATTCAAATCCGGATAGGCCACCGCCAGAATGGGGGCCATTAGGAGGGTCAGGGTCCGATGGGCACCCCTTCCTCATTGGGAGGCCTTCCCCAACTGGGCCTCTCCGGTCCTCCTGTCCCAGCGCCTCAGGTCCTCCCACGCTTCCTGCAGTGGGTGCTCTGCCGGTTGTAGACCCCCAGGGACCACACTTCCTTGGCAATGCCTTGCCACAATCCACTCTTCTGATGGGCGCTGACCTGCATGGGACACACAGAGTAAAGAAACAGATGTCAGTGTGGGTTCCCCATACACAAATGCCATGCCCTTTCAAACGGACATGGCCCATGGAGACGTACATATGGACAATTTTCAAACCTAAAACTGCCAGACACACTACAGGTGAACATTTACACAGCAAACAAAAACACATACAGGCATGCGCCACATTCACACACATCTAAGGAGGAGAAATAGCTACTCACCTGCTCCTCTGGTCACCCATACAGCTTGGACCACAGGGGTAGGACCACGTCCACCAGCTTCTCCAGCTCCTCTGCGATGAAAGCCGGGGCCCGATCCCCTGTAACACGTCCCATCTCAGGGACAAGAGTCAGGACACAGCAGCACCCGCAGTGGAGTTCTTTGCTTCTCATAGTGCAGGAGTCAAGGGCCTGTCAAAATGGCAATAAATACCGCGGAGGTGTGCACTGTCACCGCCAGCGGGGATCATGATTGGCCCAGGTTCCACATTGACAACCATGTTATACAATGATCAGGTGCACAGCGGTGAGCACCGCCTACCGCCATGACCACTTATGCCAGTGGAATGAAGTCACTTCTACACTATACTACCTGGATGGCAGGAGGCTGCCATTTTGCATCCACCACGCCTCCATATCCTGGCCAGGGGCCCCATCCATGGCTCTATTTCCTCTCCCCTTCGTCGACTACTGACATCAGTACTGGTCCCCCTCATGTAGTCATGGTGAGTTGTGTATCCACACTGTGATACCATTTTGACTGAGACACCTCACCACACATTAGCCTGACAGGATTACCTCCTTCTTTGTGTCTGTGTGCGTTACATATGTGTCGCATGTAAAACATGAATTCTGTCACATGTGATGCAAGTGTATGTCCAAACTCAATGTGTCTTCCTTCCTCCCCCATGTAGGGAGGGAGGGCCCCATCTGTTTACAGACCCTTGGTAGATCTGGCCACCATGGAGGAACATCCCATCATCATAACTTACCGATTGAATCAAGCTACAATCCTTGACCTCTGTGCAGAATTGGAGCCTGTTCTGAGGCCGGCTAATAGGACACAGCATGCCATACCAGCAACTGTGCAGGATCTGTGCTCCATTTTTTGGCCACTGACTCTTTCTAAGTAAGTGGGCATGGCTGCAGGGGTATCTCAGCCAATGTTCAGCAACATCCTGTCCGATTTCCTGAATGCATTCGTTCAACACCTGCAAAGTTATCTCCAGTTTCCCCAAAGGGCTGATCTCACCGCCATCAAATCAGGATTCTATGCCTTTGCAAATATCCCCCATGTGACTGGTGCCATTGATGGTACTCACATAGCCCTCATACCCCCAAGAGTAACTTAACAGGTGTTTCGGAATCGTAAAACCTATCACTCCATGAATATCCAGTTGGTGTGCACTGCTGATCAGTACACTTCACGTCAATGCAAGGTTCCCAGGATCAGTCCATGATCCATTTGTCCTGCGAAACAGTAGTGTGCCACACATGATGGGACGACTACAGGGGGACAGAGCTTGGCTCATAGGTGAGTGTGTATGACACTGAATCAGTTACATAGCTGACAGCCAGGCTGTATGCAAGAAAATTGTGCATGTTTTAAACCTCTTTCACACACTTTTGAAGGAGATTGGGGCTACCCCAACATGCAATGGCTCCTGACACCTGTGAGGAATCCCAGGACAGATGCAGAAAGCAATTATAACATGGTTGTACTAGGAGGGTGATTGAGAGGACCATAGGACTCCTGAAAGCAAGATTGTGTTGCCTCCATCTCTCTGGAGGATCCCTGTGCTATGTCCCTGACAAGGTGTGTAAGATAGTGGTGGCCTGCTGCATGCTGCACCGCTTGGCTGTGAGGAAAGCTATCCCACTTCTGGAATAGGAGGATGCTGCCCAACCAGCCCTGCCACCTCAGAGGAGGGATGAGAGTGATGGTGAAGAAGAGGGGGAAGACATGAGCTCCAGGACCCAGCTAATCCGTCTAAACTTCCAGTGACTCTCAGGTACATTTCCTATGATGCTGATGGCTTCACTGCATTGTGTCAGGGTGACTCATGTAATAAGTGCTGTTGTGTGCTTTACCAGTGATATGGCAAAACTATGACTGAAGTGGCAGATGCCAGTTAACGCTACAGTGTGACATACTTCAGACACTACAGTCTGTTAGATCCCTTCCTGAAATAAAAGTGGCATTATGATGGTAACTGGCTAATGCATTCACATACACAATTGATTGCTCATATTGAATAAGGACAGTTATTTTGAGTGCACAGGTGTATTTCTTCCAAGTCAGAACATCCATGAGTGTTGGCACAGTGGAAGGGAGTGGGTACACGGTGAACAACACACTCAGGGACATATGCTCAGCTGTTGGTAACACAGGGGTATAGTCCATGGGGCCATTGGACGATGGTGAGATGGCAGTGGCATGTCAACGAGGTAGCTCAGTGGCACACAAGGGAGACAGTTCAGGGCAGAGTCACTTCCTGGCGCTACACTTGGTCTTGGCTGGTGTTTCAGTGGGATGTCTGGGTCTGAGTGCACGTCTGTGAGGGTGAGGCTGGGCTGCAGGGGTAGGTGTGCTTGTGTCCTGTGAGTCCTCTGGCAGTGCCACCAATCCAGTAGATGCAGCAGATATAGATGGCAGGGCAGTGTCCTGGCTAGTGTAAGGGGCCTGCAGGTGGGTGGAGGACTTGGGCTGGATGTTTGTCTGGTGCTGCAGCACCCCTTCAATGGAGGCCATGGTAGGATTGAGCTGTTTCCATTGCTCCATGGCCTCCTGGTGGTGTGCTACCTGCAACCTCTGATTCTGCTGCAGCATGGCCAGGATCTGGCCCATCCTGTCCTGGGAATGGTGGTATGCTCCCAGGCCCTCAGTGGTGACCTCCTGGACAGCAGCATCCCTCCTTGGGCCACCCCCATGGGCCACTGTTACCCTCCCACTGGCCCTAGTCCCCTGTACCTGTGTCTCCTGCACAGGTCTGGCAGTCACACTTGCAGTTGGCCCTGGTGGGTGGAGACTCTGGGCTCTGTACATGTGGGCAGCCAGTCTGTGGCCTGGTGACACTGGTGTGGGGTCATTTGGACAGAACTGATGGTGGTGGCTGAGTGGTAGGGCTGTCAGTGGTGTCCTGGGTGGGGCTTCTGGAGGGTGACTGTCCAAGGGTGTGGGATGGGCCAGGGATTTCCTCTGTGTCCAGACATCCCTCTGCACTCTCCTGAGTGGGGCATTCATCTTCAGGTGGAGAACTGGCACTCCTTGACATCTCCATCCGGGTGGCATGGGTGGTGGTGCCTGTGTGTGAGAGAATAGAGATGTGGGTGTCCTGCACTTTCTTGTCAATTGCAGCACTGGTCAGCAGTTATTGGTGGTTGAATTCCCATGTAGTGACATGCAGAGTCCCTTCGTGTTCATTTTGATGCATTTATTGAGGGAGGTGGTGGTGCATTGTGGGTGTTGTAGTGCTCTTGAGATTACATGTATGGGTTGGTGACTGCGAACAGGGGGATAGATGGTGATTTATATGGGGGATTGTGGGCATGCAGGTGACTTGGATGTGAGTGTGCGGGTGTTGGGGGCTGGGTAGGGGATGGGGTCCTAGTGGAGTGAGTGGATGGGGTGATACATGTGTGGTGACTGTTAAGGTATTGTAGTTGGCTTACCCGAGTCCAGTCCTTCACTGAGTCCAGTGAGGCCCTCCAGGTGCAGGATAGCCAGGAACTTCTCTTCCCACTAGGTGTATTTGGGGGGAGGAGGTGGAGGACCGCCACCAGTCTTCTGTATGGCGATATTGTGCCTGGATGCCATGAAACGCACCTTCCCGCGCAGGTCATTCCATCTCTTCCTGATGTCATCCCTCGTGCATGGATGGTTTTCCACGGCATTGACCTTGTTGACTATCCTCTGCTGCAGCTCCATCTTCCTGGCCAAGGATGTCTGCTGCACCTGTGCCCCGAATAGGTGTGGCTCGATCCTGAGTATTTCATCCACCATGGTCCTTAGCTCCCTGTCTGTGAAGCAGGAGTACTTAGGGGGTGCCATGTTGTGTGTTGTGGGTGGTGTGTTGTTGGTGTATTGGTGAGGGTGCTGTTGTGTGGTTCGGTGTGTGGCTTGTGATGGTGAGTGTGCAACATATGAGATTTGGTGGTGTTTTTGTGTATGTGACTTGTGTGATGGTTAGTTCAGTTTATGCGTGTTGTGTTGCCAATCTCTGTTGTGCTATTGGCATTGCAAAAGATTGTGGGGTGTGTATGTGTGTGTTTTAAAGTATTGTGGATGTGTGTCAGGTGTCTGCTTTTCAAACTTGCCAGTGTGTGCATTTGTTGTTGGTGGGTCCCATTGCTGGCCATGGCGGTCCGTACTGCCAATGGTCGTTTGAGATTCACTGTCCGCCGAGCTGATTTGTGCATCCTTATTTGGTGGGCGGGGGATTTGTCTGCATGGCGGTGGCGGAGTGAGGTGTACTGCCATTCTGCCGTCGTTGGCCCTGGCGGTGGTTGGAGGTTGCAAGATTTTTGGAGGTTTGTCTTTTTGGCATCATTATACGGCGGTATGCAGTTCACTGCCACTGGTGGTCTTTTATTCACCGTCAGCACGGCGGTCGGCAGTGATTGCCGCCAAGTTCATAATGAGGGCCTATGTTTTTTAGGGAATAAATTCTGTTGGTCAGAGTGTTCATGCCATTGTCAACAACAGCTTAAGCCTTTTCTAAGTTTTCTGTGTCTATCTGCCTTAAACGTGCAGTAGTTTCTATCTGAGAAAGCTTCCAGATCTCATTATATATGGCATAGATGAATCTTTCAGAGCATTGTTTTCTAGGACCTAACAAGAAGTCCTGCAAGTTTATATCTTCAGAAAGAGTGTTAAGATGTTTCTTAACTGAGACTAACGTGTTAGTCTATATCCACTGTTGGCCCAGTTTACCCACACTGTATGTTGTAACTATACCTGTGTGTTGACCCGAGACAAAGTGAGGGTCTGGCCAGCTAATCTTGAAACCCCCTGAGGAATTCACAAAACGTCCCTGACACCCATTTGTGTCTATTGGCCATAGTAACCACCTGCCAGGACTGGAAAGTGAAGAGTTATAGGTGCCAGCCTGAACATTCACATCTAGATCTTCCTCTGTGACATTCAGGAAGGATTGCCAAATATTACATTTTGTCAGTGTGGGGATACTGGGCGTATTCATTTCTTTCATTTTCGCTAACCCCAGACAAGATGTCTGTTGAATGATATCATTTAAAAATATAATTTGCACAGGAATAAGGCACGCTCTAAATAGAGCTTCCCTACTTGTATTTGCCAATCTTGTGTTCCCCATATACTCTTTACATCAATAGTGTTCTTCAAGTATTCGTAACCTTCAACTGCAAGACGGGAAACAAAGAAATCTGTATAAATCAGTTTTGTGTCAGTCAGCAAAAGTTTCCTAATTTTGGAAGGCGGTAACTTGAAATAATATGACTCTGGATTTTTTGTGTCATGCCCAGAAAAATAAGTACATTTATCTGAATAATGTTTTGGGCTCCCCACAGGTAGTGTTGAACAGTGTTCCCACTGTGTGTTATTGAATATTGATCTATGTCTGGTTGCACGGTGCAGGTAGTAATGTCCCCAGTTGTTATAGCAGAACATTTCTCCATAATTTCTCCATAATTCTTTGCATTGGTCACATCATCACTTTCAAATACTGAATAGTCCTTCATTTCAGTTAACATTGATGACATCCTAATTATCAGACACATCCCCAGGTGTAATCACATCAGTCATATATATTTTGAAAACATATGGAATGTGAATGACCTCACTAGGCCGGTATATATCAAATGGAACTTTATCCCACACAATCCCATCAGGAATTGGTACAGCTGAAGTGTTCACAATGGACAGGTCTCGTCGGACCTTATGTGAGGAATGATGTGGAGTTAAGATTTTATCCACAGGCTCAACAGAGGAGCATTCAGGAAGGTAATAACCATTTATAAGCAAAAAGAAAACAGTCACAAAACCAATCCGTAGAAATAATGCAAACAATGGCAAACAGAACCATAAATAGTTCCATGGGTGTATTAAAGAGTTATTTTTAAGCCATAGATACAGCTTACATGTCTTTGAAACATTTTCAATCGCAGGAGTGGATGAGTCTGAAGAAAAGTAATCAATGTCGATGAAGTAACCAGAAGCATCTCTGCAAATACAGGGGCAGGTGCATTACCGGTGGATTAATCCACTTCATGTGGAGGCTCATGGTAGCCGAAGTCGTCAGTTTGTGTTGTGTTGGTGTAGAAAACAGCCAAATCTTGGACAGGTGTTGTCTTTGAAGTTGTTACTGGAATCAGCAAGAGCTCATTCTCCGCCCTCCCCACGGTCGAGGAGGTATTTATAGCATTGTTTGACATGCTTGTGTAATCTGAAGTAGTATTGTTATTTCTGCGTTGAAGAGGTATATCCTGTTGGGTAGTGAGAGGGGACCAGGAACGACCCAAATGACCTCTGGGTCTACAGTGAATGATCGGTCACATGGTGAAGTTTGACCTCGTCAATGGAAATTAATCTGTTTGCTTTGGAACCAGGCAGCGGTTGTAAGATGACAGTTCTGGTACCTTGTACTCTTAGTACTGGGACCGGTGCTCTGTAGGATGGACCAAATTCCTTCTTCAGAGCGATCTTCTCACAAACCAGATCTCCAACTTTAGGAATCCAGCCAGTAGAAGTTGTTGGTAAATCTCTTATTCCTAAGGCGGCAGTACTGGCAGATGATTTATCATCAGAAAATTGCTGAAGCTGCTGTAAGACAGTGAGACGTTCATTTATGACAAAAAGTGTATCTGCTGCCACCAAACCAGGGCCATCAAGATCTGGGACATACATAGGTATTCCAAAGAGAACCTCATAGGGAATGCTTCCCCCCCAAGGACCGTCTTGGCAAATTATTCAGTGCTCTCTGGACCCCATATAGGTGATGAAGCCAGCTGCTGTCGCGCCGCGTGGTGCGGCGCGAGCCGAATGTTCGGCACGAGCCGGGCGTTCGGCTGGGGCCGCACAGCGCGTTTCTAAAACGCGGCGCACCCCCAGCCTTTCATGCACTTTTCGAGGCCCCAGGCATTGCATGGGGCCTCGCTCTGTCGTTTTCCACCGCCTTGCTGGGGTCTCCTGACCCCCCTTACCTGTTCTTCTTTCTTCCTTCTTATCCTCTTTCTTTTCTTCTTTCTGGGGTCTTTTTTGTTGTACCTTTTTTATGTCTTCTTCCCTTCCCAGGTTACCTTTCTCTTCCCAGCATTCATTGTTCCCTATTCTCTATGGTTTCTATTCTGTTTTGTTCTATGTACCTCTCCCTGTCTAATATGGTGTCCTTTTACTTCCTGTGGGTCACTTCCTGTCTTTTGGTATATAAGGGCTGTGTTTTCTTCATTTCCTTGCGCTGCAACACTTTCTGCTCAGTTAGTGTCTTCGCTCCTGATTTCCTCCCCTTTTTGGTTCTGGATTTCAGCATTCTGTGTTTCCTGACTTTTGCTCCTTTTGGATTCTTGTTTGTTTGTTCTTGTTTTTTCCAGGAATCTTCCTGTTGGAGGTTTTTCCCCTTTTTCTAAGGTTTTTTTTCCCTCTGGCGCTATTTTCTGAAGGGCACGGTCTGTTCTTGGCGTCTCCATTGCCTACAGCACCGTGGCTACCAGAAAGAGTCACCCCTTTTTGGGCCAAAGTCGAACATTGAAGATCCACGCCACCAGATCTGCAAATTCCACGTGCAAGCAGCACGTGAGTCGTGACAGATTGCAGCGCCCAACCATTCCGACGTCCTCAAACACCATGGATGACTCAGTGGCGGCTGCTGCAGATCCGGAACAATCTCTTTTGACCACGATTCAGCAACAAGCTCAGGAATTGCAACAACTACGCAATGAAAATGCTGCGTTACGACAGGCTTTGGCTCTCCGCACCAGTGATGTTCCAACTATCTCCGCTTCCACCCCTTGTTTCTCTGGTGAAGCAACCAAGCTTCGCGAGTTCCTGCATGCATTAACAGTGTACTTCGCCTTCCGACCTACCCAATTCTCCCACGACAGGACCAAGGTGGGTTATCTTATCAGTGCCTTATCCGGTCCAGCCTTGGCCTGGGCAACCCCGATGGTGTCCTCCAACGACCCTGTATTGTCGGACTATTCCACCTTTGTGAGTCGCTTCAAACAGATGTTTAGCCGTCCTGGATTGGAAGCCTCTGCTGAAGAAGCCCTATGTGACATCCAACAAGGCTCGCAAGACGTCCTGCAATATATAACCCGTTTTCGTCAGCTGGCGGCAGAGACCACTTGGGTGGAACGTACTCTGGTAACTTTATTTCGTAGAGGACTCAAAGAAGAAATAAAGGATGAACTAGTACATTCTACCAGAGCAGAAGAGCTTCGTGGCCTGATGGATCAAGCACTGTCCATCGAATATCGTCTTCAGGAACGGAGATCGGAAAAGAAAAGGAGTAGAGGGTTTTCCCAGCCAAGTAGCTCACGAGCTTGCCTGCAGCGTTCCGAGGAACCTCGCACTCCTGCTAGAGACATCGAAGGGGAACCCATGCAGGTGGATACTACCCGAGGTCCGCTCTCTGCTAGTGAACGAGAAGACAGACGCAAGAGAGGGTTGTGCCTGTACTGTGGTTCTGCTGGTCACATGCTTCGTACCTGTCCTGTACGTCCGCCCAGGCCTTCGGGAAACGCCACCTCCCGTCCTCTGTAAGAAGGGAGGGGACGGGATCTACAGCTATACCTTCCATCAGCTCCTTTAATGACAATACAACCGCCTTGTTCATTTTTCCTGTCCTGTTACAACTTCCTGACGGTCGTCAAGAAAAGACTATGGCATTACTGGATTGTGGTACTAGTGGTATATACATGGACAAGACGTGGGCTGCTGCTCACCAAGTTCCTACACAAGCAAAAGAAGTACCCGAACAGGTACACACCGTGGATGGATCCTTGATATCCTCGGGTCCTGTAGACACCACTACCCTGATGTTAAGTCTACAGGTGGGAAACCATCAAGAACACATTTCCTTCGATCTTATCACGTCCCCCAACCATACCATCATTCTTGGAATTCCGTGGTTCATCAGACATAACCCGTATATAAATTGGGTAACCCGGACAGTTTCTTTGTCTTCGCAATTTTGTCATGAGAACTGTTTTACTTCCGATAAGTATTGGTCTCCGAAAAGATCCTTAGATACTGAAGGTGCCACTGGTATGTCCATTAATACGGTCCAAGGGGTCCCAGACCACTATTTGGAGTTTCAGGATGTTTTCCAAAAACCGTCGAAACCTGTGCTACCTCCACATCGAGAATATGATTGTGCTATTCCATTGGAACCCGGCACAATTGTTCCTTTTGGGAGGATGTACTCTCTCACGGAACCCGAAAGAGAAGTTCTAAAAGAGTATCTGGACGAAAATATACAGAGTGGTCTTATTGTTCCATCGTCGTCTCCGGCTGGGGCTCCTCTCTTTTTTGTGCCCAAGAAGACAAAGGATCTTCGTCCTTGCCTGGATTTTCGAGGTCTGAATAAAATAACAATTAAAGATCGTTATCCTTTGCCTCTCATCAGGGACATACTAGAAGCTATCAGAGGGGCTCAACGTTTTACTAAATTAGATTTACGAGGAGCTTACCACCTTTTACGCATAAAAGAAGGCGATGAATGGAAGACAGCTTTCAGGACTCCATTTGGCCATTTTGAATATAGGGTTATGCCGTTTGGTCTCACTAACGCCCCCGCAATCTTCCAGAGATTTATGGACTCAGTGTTTTCAGACCTTCTGAATCAGACAGTCGTGATCTACCTAGATGATATTCTTATTTATTCTAGAAATCCTGAACTCCATTCTTCCCATGTGAAACAAGTTCTTCAAAGACTTCGTGCTCATCAACTATTTTGCAAACCAGAAAAATGTGAGTTCGACATGACGGAAGTCAAATATCTGGGCTATCATTTAAGTCCCACCGGCATAGCTATGGATCAAGAAAAGGTACAAGCTATCCTAGAGTGGCCTTCTCCTTCTTCCATAAAAGAAACACAATGTTTCCTAGGGTTAGCAAACTTCTATCGACAATTCATTCTAGACTTTGCCAGACTGACTAGCCACATAACTCACACCTTAAAAAAGGAAAATTTAAAGAAAGGGTTTATCTGGACTGAGGCGGCTGAAGCAGCCTTTCAAGAATTAAAGAGAGTCTTCACCCAAGCCCCCATCTTGAGACATCCAGATACCACCAAACAATTTATAGTCGTAACTGATGCTTCTGAGAGAGCCATCGGAGCTGTCTTACTCCAACGACAAGAGGATGATGGTCTTGAACATCCTGTTTTCTACTTGTCTCATATCCTTTCCACAGCTGAACAACACTATTCTGTACTGGAAAGGGAATTATTGGCTCTGAAAACAGCCTGCCTTGAGTGGAGACAGTTTCTGATGGGTTCCAAGGAACCATTTGAGGTGAGGACAGACCACCGTAACCTACAATGTTTACGAAATTTTGTATGCCAGAATAGTCGTCAGGCCCGCTGGGCCTTTTTCTTCAGTCAGTACGATTTTTTTATCACATATATTCCTGGATCTCAAAACATTCTGGCTGATGCTCTGTCTCGCCGATATCCAGAGTGTACTCCTTCCTTATCTCAGTATCTTCTGGAACCCCGTAAGATCATTGGAGTGGCTCAGTCTTTCCTGGAAGAAGTACAACTGGAATACGCCAATCTATCGGACCACGACATTGAAGAACTAAGACCATTAATACATAAGAAACAAGGATATTTTTATTATCAAAACCTGATATTCCTCCCCACTAACAAGGTGCAAGAAAAGGCATTACAAATGTGCCATGATTCACCTGTAGCTGGTCATAGAGGCATCAAGGCCACACAAGAACTTCTTTTACGATTTTTCTGGTGGCCTACCTGGAAGCTGGATGTGGAAAGATACGTCCAGGCCTGTCCCATATGTGCCCAAATCAAGATACCCCATACCAGACCGGCAGGATTACTACAGCCTTTGCCTGTTCCACCGGCCCCATGGCATACCATCTCTACTGATTTTATGTGTTCACTCCCACCATCAGCGGGAAACCGGGTCATCATGGTCACGGTGGATTCTTTCACGAAGATGGCTCATTTCACTGCCCTGAAAAGGCTACCTACTTCTCAGGAACTAAGTCAAATATTCATTGATCATATCTTCCGTCTCCATGGACTTCCACATACCATAATATCTGATAGAGGACCTCAGTACATTTCCCGATTTTGGAGGCATTTTTGTAAAACACTAAATATTAATAGAGCCCTGTCTTCAGGATTCCATCCTCAGACCAACGGCCAGACCGAGCGTCTGAACCAAGGACTAGAGCAATATCTTCGATGCTTTTGCAATTCTACCCAAAGTAACTGGAACACTTACCTCTCTATAGCAGAATTTTCCTACAATAACTCAGTCCATAGTGCCTCCAAGGTCACTCCCTTTTTCTGTTCATATGGTTTTCATCCTACCTCTTTTCCTACTTCTCCACAATCCAACTCTCCTCTACCCGCTATTACCTGTTTCTCCAAACGCCTTCTCCAAATCCATAGACTAATTCGATCTAATTTGTTACATACCAAGAGATATATGAAGAAGGCTGCAGACAAGAGACGTGCTACCAATCCAGACTATCATCCGCAAGATAAAGTCTGGCTCTCCTCCAAATTCTTACCCTCACGTCTTTCTCAAAATAAGTTCACACCTCGTTACTATGGGCCTTTCCGTATTCTTCAGTTGGTCAATCCTGTCACTGTCTGTCTTCACTTACCTCATACATGGAAGATTCATCCGGTCTTTCATGTTTCTCAGCTTAAACCTTATGTGCCTGACCCTTACTCACGTCAGTTTCCTTGTCCACCTCCTGTACTCGTGGATGATGTTCCTGAATATGAAGTACAGGAAATTTGTGACTCTCGTCTTTTTCACAAACGCCTTCAGTATCTGATTCATTGGAAGGGTTATTCTCTCAGTGAATGCTCTTGGGAAGATGCATCTTCTGTTCACGCTCCTCGCCTGATTCAACGCTTTCACCGTTTATTTCCTCTCAAACCTGGACCTTCGGGAGGGGGACCTACTGTCGCGCCGCGTGGTGCGGCGCGAGCCGAATGTTCGGCACAAGCCGGGCGTTCGGCTGGGGCCGCACAGCGCGTTTCTAAAACGCGGCGCGCCCCCAGCCTTTCATGCACTTTTCGAGGCCCCAGGTATTGCATGGGGCCTCGCTCTGTCGTTTTCCACCGCCTT
This sequence comes from Pleurodeles waltl, assembly GCF_031143425.1. Lineage (NCBI taxonomy): Eukaryota > Metazoa > Chordata > Amphibia > Caudata > Salamandridae > Pleurodeles > Pleurodeles waltl. The sequence continues at coordinate 981,840,067 of NC_090444.1, read as the reverse complement.
GCTGGGGTCTCCTGACCCCCCTTACCTGTTCTTCTTTCTTCCTTCTTATCCTCTTTCTTTTCTTCTTTCTGGGGTCTTTTTTGTTGTACCTTTTTTATGTCTTCTTCCCTTCCCAGGTTACCTTTCTCTTCCCAGCATTCATTGTTCCATATTCTCTATGGTTTCTATTCTGTTTTGTTCTATGTACCTCTCCCTGTCTAATATGGTGTCCTTTTACTTCCTGTGGGTCACTTCCTGTCTTTTGGTATATAAGGGCTGTGTTTTCTTCATTTCCTTGCGCTGCAACACTTTCTGCTCAGTTAGGGCCTGATTCTAACTTTGGAGGACGGTGTTAAACCGTCCCAAAAGTGGCGGATATACCACCTACCGTATTACGAGTTCCATAGGATATAATGGACTCGTAATACGGTAGGTGGTATATCCGCCACTTTTGGGACGGTTTAACACCGTCCTCCAAAGTTAGAATCAGGCCCTTAGTGTCTTCGCTCCTGATTTCCTCCCCTTTTTGGTTCTGGATTTCAGCATTCTGTGTTTCCTGACTTTTGCTCCTTTTGGATTCTTGTTTGTTTGTTCTTGTTTTTTCCAGGAATCTTCCTGTTGGAGGTTTTTCCCCTTTTTCTAAGGTTTTTTTTCCCTCTGGCGCTATTTTCTGAAGGGCACGGTCTGTTCTTGGCGTCTCCATTGCCTACAGCACCGTGGCTACCAGAAAGAGTCGCCCCTTTTTGGGCCAAAGTCGAACATTGAAGATCCACGCCACCAGATCTGCAAATTCCAGGCGCAAGCAGCACGTGAGTTGTGACAGCTGCGGCCAGAACCTAATACTGTAGCTGTTAAGGACTGCTTTAGATCACGATTCCTCCTCTCCACAACTCAATTTCCCTCAGGATGGTATGGTGAGGAGTAATGGAGTTCAACACCCATCATCCCTATGGTGTCCCTGAATGCCTTAGAGGCAAAGGCAGGGCCCTGGTCTGAATGGAATGCTGCAACCGCATATGTACCAATAAAGATCAGCGAGCCTTTTATAACAGTTCGAGTGTCAGCCGACCACTAAGGCCATACCCATAGGAATCTAGAACAAGAATCCACAGCGACTAAGATGTATTTGTATCCACCATCAGGTTGGAGTGGACCACAATGGTCCAGGTACACACATTGTAGTGGCCTGCTGGACACTAAGAGGGATGTCTGTGGTGGGCGTTTGATGTTGGAGCCCTTATTCTCCTGGCAAATGTCACAAGAAAGGATCTATTGTTTTGTCCGTTTGTATAGGCCTGGCCACCAGAAGTGTGTCTGTAAAAGTGTTACTGTGGCTGGAATACCAGCATGAGCAGATGCGACACACTCATGTGCCGCTTTGATGAGATCTAGTCTCTGGTCTTAGTTGGGGATAAATCTTTCTCCAACCCCAGGAAGTGATGCTTAGGCAACATTCTGTGCACTGATGTGGTAAGATTATTTTGTAGGGTATGCTTTAGTGAGAGGCTTGCCTTCAGCCGAAGCTTTTACGGCAGCCAAAATTTCATTATCCAATCTTGTCTGAGAACAACGAGTCACTGCAGGCACAGAAGCCGTAGCTACTGCAGATTTGGCCACTTCATCAGCCAAATTATTGTCAATAACGTGTATTCCTACATACGTTGGTGGCCCAATGTATGTACTACAAGGACACAAGGTAGCTTATCTTTGAGATCAGCCACCCTCCCCCACTGAGTGTTGTGTTTTATGGTGTTTCCTTTGGAATCTCTAAACCCGTTCAATCGCCAATGATTAAGATATTCATTGTAGGACTGGACGCAGTAGTATGAGTCACAGATGATTAAAGTCAGTAATCCTGGCTCTGAGTGTTGTAGCACTAAAATAAGGCCTTTGAGTTCAGTCAGCTGAGCTTTGCAGTCCCCTAATGTCTGCGTGTAGGTATTTTTAGGGTGGAAGACTCCATCCTTCATAACTCTGCTCTCAGCTGCGCAAGCAGCTGAGTATTGATGTTTAGTATCTACAGCTGGTTGTGCTGAACCATCAGTGTAAATGACAGCATGATATCTGTCAAGTGGCAAAATATCTAGAGGTGCGGGGTACTCCTGTTCAGGTTGGAGGAATTCTTGTGTCTGAAGTTTTGGATCAAAGACGTAATCTACATCGTTGGCAGTCAGGGAGGTAGCCCACTGAATCCAGCATGCATGTAATGCTTTAGCGTTAGGAATGCTTGCTTTGGTGACAGCCTCTAAGGCTGGCACCGGGGTAACAACAATGATGCGTTTCTCTTGGGCAAGTGGCCTCTCCTTAATGACAGCAATCTGAACTGCAGTTAGAATTTTGTCTGCAGGTGCAAAATGTTGTTCTGCATTAGAGTATAAATGTGATTTATCAGCTATGGGCACTGTGTCACCATCGTTAAAGGTGACATAAGTGAACCCAATGACACCAGCAATTATTCTGATGGCCACATTTGTTTTATTGTCACAGGTGTGCAAGTGTTTTGCTTCTACTACGTCCTGTTGCAATTTCCTAAGGATGCATGTGTGTTCAACTGTCCAATGTCTGCTAGAAAAATCATGGCGTATGAAGAAATAAAGTGGCTTGGTATGTTGTGCATAGTCAAAAATGTAAGTTCTGCAAAAGTTAAAGAAACCAAGTAAAGACTGTAGTTTCTTGATTGTATTCGGTGGTTGGAGTTAAGCAAATTTTTCTAGAAAGTGCAGGGCCAGGCTCTTGCCCTCATTTGATAGCTCGTATCCCAGGAATAATACACTGAGAAAGGCTATTTTAGTTTTCCTAAAATTACATTTGTAACCAAGGGCAGCGAATCCTAAAATGATCCGATTGACACTGGCGAGATGAATGTTGAGTTCGTCATCTGTGAGATAGATATCATCCACACAAGACAACGCCTCGGGATCCATATCATGTAATATTGATGTTACACAGGCTGAGAACAGCCCTGGGCTGTTCTTGTATCCTTGGGGCAAACAGCAGAAGCATTTTTGTGAGCCAAATGAGAATGCACTCAGGTCCCGACTTTTGTGTGCTAAGTTCTGGCAGAAAAAAACGTTGGAGATATCCAAGGATGTTTTGTATTTTTTGCACACTATGTTATTAATTAGTGGTGTGCTATGTGAGTTTTGTATAGGGGATGTGCTTGTATGACTGTTTAAGTGTCTGTAATCTAAGACTAATCTGTAGGAATGGTCTGGTTTTGCAACGGGGAATAACGGGTTATTCATTGCAGAGACACAGGGCTCAATTACTCCCTGGTACTCGAGCTGAATGAGGATCTCCCTCACCAGATCTTTAGCTTCATGTTTAACAGGATATTGTGGCTGAGGCTGGGGTGTAGACGTGATAAGTATTACATGACAAGGTGAGTCCTTGTCCCAACCTACATGATTGCGGTACAACGCAGGTGCCTGCGCTAAAGCCCAATTGACAGCGTAGGCTTCTTTTACTGCTTCTGGAACAAGATCAAAGAAAGAAGGCAAAATGACATCTTCCCCTTCTGGGAGCTTACGGACGTGCTCGGTTGGCCAGTCCCTCTCGGCCAGCAGGATATCACAACTAAGTTCATCCCAAAATATCACACCAATTGTGCGCTCCACGTCTCCCTCAATTTGGATATTTAAATCATAAACCCTGTCAGGTGGGAGAACGCGCCCCTCCGCAGACTCAACTGCTATGTAATCGCAAGTTGCTGTCGCATCCAGATGATCTTTCAGACTCTGGCGACATATCGTGACCTCTGCTGCGCTGTCTAACAGTGTCCTTCAGCTATGTTCTCAAGTGTACTGGCATTTTTAATTGACAGTGCTGCCACCTTTTTCTTTTTAAACTGTGGCTTTTATTGTGGGGACTTATCTTCCTTTTTGTCTGAAGACTGTGGCGAGTCTTTCTTCTTTTTCACGTATTCAGGACGTCGATCTGGACGGCCCTCTCTCTCGCTATGTCTATCCAGTGGGCCCTGAAAGGAACGAGAGGGATGTGAATCAGTATATCAGTTAGGAGCTTTTATATTTTCTCTGTTTCTGAGAGGATATCTCCTTTCGGAGTTCTCCGGGTGTAGCGAATCTGCTCTCTGATTCTGTCTGTCTTTAAATTGCTTTTGTTTATCCCAACGCTTTTTAGAACCCTTCTGTACTTGTTTAGTACCTTCCTTAAAGGTAGTACTCTGTATTTTGAGCTTCTTCGTCTTTGCTCCCAAACTATCCCGTCCTATACTGATGATCATTTTCGGTAGCTGTTTCTCCTAGTCCAAATGTGGAATCTCCCGGAGGCGCTGGCGTATAGCCAGTGCTACCGCTTCCCCTTTAATATTACTGAGTATGATTGATAAGACTCCGCCAAAGTTAAGCATTAATTTCATCCCCAGATCTAGGACTGGTGCAGCCCCATGCTCATTCTGTATTTGTTTTAACACTTCCGGCAAATTGGCAAGTGTCTGGGTACTATGGTGGTCATTACAACCCTGGCGGACGGTGTTAAAGCGGCAGTAAAACCGCCAACAGGCCGGCGGTAAAAAAATTGGAATTATGACCGTGGCAGAAACCGCCAACAAAGACATCCACTTTAACACTCAGACCGCCACGGCGGCACAGACAAACAGCGCGGCGGTCACACAGGCGGAGGACAATGTACCGCCCATAGTATCACAACCTACCAATCCGCCACCTTTTCCGGGGCGGATTCACCGCGGATAAAAACACGGCGGAAACAGCCATTTCAAAGGGAAAACGCTCACCTCTACACACTCCACGAGGAACGAGGGCACCATGGAGCCGGAACTCCATATACTCCCTGCGATAGTCTTCCTGCTCCTATACGAGGATCATCAACGCCGGCGGGGAAGACCACGGTGAGTACTGCACCTACGACATAGGGGAGGGGGGAGGCAAAAACACAGGTACACACACAACCAACATCCCAACCACTACCCCCACCCTCACCCACTACAACACACACACCAATGCATATCTATACATTACAGTGACAACCCCCAACCCCCCCGGAAGAATGCAAAGACAAAAGGAAATTAGTTGAACCATTGTAATGTATCAAAATACAGTAAGCAAATATATACATATATATATATATATATATATATATACATTAAACAAAATATACACCACGATTAGTAGTGCAGGTATTGCACCCTTCATTGTCCGTGGACTACTGGGCCCAAAATGCATGGGCGAGGCCCACACAAGATACCCAATCAAAACGGAGAGAACACTGCAGGGGCATCAGATAGAAATACAACAGGCACCTCAGGGGGAAGGGAAGAGGGGGGCACCTCAGCTGGATGAGTGCACCACGCCAGATCCACGAGGGGGCTCCATACCCATTAATGTATCCTGGGGAGTGCAGAGCCACAGTCTCTCAAGTCTCTGCAGTGGGTGGGGTGCCCACTGTACCATCCTGGGGAGTGCAAAGCCACAGTCTCTCAAGTCTCTGCAGTGGGTGGGTTGCCCACTGTACCATCCTGGGGAGTGCAAAGCCACAGTCTCTCAAGTCTCTGCAGTGGGTGGGTTGCCCACTGTACCATCCTGGGGAGTGCAATGCCACAGTGTCTCAAGTGGATAACAGTCTCCACTGGTTCTGGAGGGGGCTTTGTGCCCAGAGTGCTTCATCCTGTGCAGGACAGACGGAGTGGATGCAAGTCTCCACTGGTTCTGGAGGGGGCTTTGTGCCCAGAGTGCTTCATCCTGTGCAGGATAGACGGAGTGGATGCAAGTCTCCACTGGTTCTGGAGGAGGCTTTGTGCCCAGAGTGCTTCATCCTGCTAAGGACTAAGGTAGTGGATGCAAGTCTCCACTGGTTCTGGAGGGGGTTTTGTGCCCAGAGTGCTTCATCCTGTGCAGGACAGACGGAGTGGATGCAAGTCTCCACTGGTTCTGGAGGGGGCTTTGTGCCCAGAGTGCTTCATCCTGTGCAGGACATACAGAGTGGATGCAAGTCTCCACTGGTTCTGGAGGGGGCTTTGTGCCCAGAGTGCTTCATCCTGCCAAGGACTGAGGTAGTGGATGCAAGTCTCCACTGGTTCTGGAGGGGGCTTTGTGCCCAGAGTGCTTCATCCTGCCAAGGACTGAGGTAGTGGATGCAAGTCTCCACTGGTTCTGGAGGGGGCTTTGTGCCCAAAGTGCTTCATCCTGTGCAGGACAGACGGAGTGGATGCAAGTCTCCACTGGTTCTGGAGGGGGCTTTGTGCCCAGAGTGCTTCATCCTGCCAAGGACTGAGGTAGTAGATGCAAGTCTCCACTGGTTCTGGAGGGGGACTGCTGCCCAGAGTGCAGCACACATTCTGTGATGGTCCCAGTTGCGTCACTGCCCCTGCCGCAAATGGGCTAGTGGTGCATTCCATGGCGGTCTTTGCCCTGTTCAGCGGTCCCTGGCCTGTTCAGTGGTGCTTGAGTTGCCAGTGTCAGACCTGTTCAGCGGTGCATTCCATGGCGGTCTTTGCCCTGTTCAGCGGTCCCTGGCCTGTTCAGCGGTGCTTGAGTTGCCATTGTCAGACCTGTTCAGCGGTGCATTCCATGGCGGTGCTTGCCAAGGTGGTCCTTCATTGCCCAGCAGGGCTGTGGCTGGCGGTCCTTCATGGGTCAGCTGGACTGTGGCTTGCGGGGCCCTCCTGGCCAGCTGGGCTGTGGCTGGCGGTGGCCTCCTGGCCAGCTGGGCTGTGGCTGGCGGTGGCCTCCTGGCCAGTAACGATGGGGCTGGCCTCCTGGGCAGTGACTCTGGCGGTGGCCTCCTGGCCAGTGACAATGGGGCTGGCCTCCTGGGCAGTGACTCTGGTGGTGGCCTCCTGGCCAGTGACGATGGGGCTGGTGGTGGCCTCCTGGGCAGCGGGGATGATGGCTGTCTTATCTGCTGTGCTGCTCCTCCCAGACTTTGGAGATTTCTTCTGCCCCTTCCTCACCTTGGGAGGAGTCACAGCTGAGTCAACACTCCCCGCGGGACCCTTGTGAGCGACTTTGCTGGCTGGAGTCTTCCCCCTCTCCCAACGGGCACTGTCCAACTTCTGGTGCTTCACAGGGGGTGGACTGGCTGTGCTGTGGCTCCGTGCCACACTGGCTGTCCTGGTGGCCGGTGCACTCCACATACCTGTAACAACAGGCACCACTGGTCCCGGAGAATGTTTGGCTGAGGTGCTAGTACGGGACCTATGAGTTGGAGGGGGGGTGGTGGGAAATAGGTTAAGGGTGGACAGGAAAAGTTGTTTAGAGACACTGGTATGGGTAGATGGATGGGTTTGGGCGTGGAGGAAGAGGTGGTGGTTGTAGGAGATGTAACTTTTGTCAATTCGGGTGCAGGTGCATGGGCTGGAGGCTGTCGTGAGGTGGATGGCTGTTGGGTGGGTGTGTGCCTGCGTTTGTGTATCTTCGGAGGGGGCGTCACAGACACACTGGGAGAGGACACAGGGGACGTGTAAATGGTAGTGGGGGTGGTGAGTGCATGTGAGCAGGGTGTGGTGGTGGGTGTGCTGGTGCTGGACGTTGTGGCTGTAGTGGTAGTGCATGCAGGTGTGAGTGTAGACGAGACTGGGAGGGAGGAGGGAGACAAGGAGGAGTGGGACACAGTGGAGGCAGTGGATGTTGCTGTGTCTGTATGTGTGTGATGCTTGCGTGAGTGCCTGTGGGATGTGTGGTGCTTATGTTTGCCTGAGCTTCCCTTGTGCGGTGAGGTGTGTGCAGGCTGGTTTGATGGTGTGCTTGGGATAGGCTGGGGTACAGGGTCTTGGGTCTGGGTGGAGGAAGTTGGAGGGGGGAGGCTAGATACAGGGACAATGGCTGCCATCAGTGCTGAGGCCAGAGTTTGCAGGGTTCGATGAAGGGCAGCCTGACCAGAATGAATGCCCGCCAGGAATGCATTTGTGTGTTGCAATTCCCTTTCTACACCATGGATGGCATTCAAAATGGTAGACTGCCCAACAGTGAGGGACCTGAGTAGGTCAATGGCCTCCTCACTGAGGGCAGCAGAGGTGACTGGGGCAGGGGCTGAGGTGCCTGGGGCGAAGGTGATGCCCACCCTCCTGGGTGAGGAGGCACGGGGCACACGCTGAGGGGCTGCTGGGAGGGCGGTGCTGGTAGGGGGGGTGGCGGCTGTACCTGTAGAAGTGGGGGGCACAGATTTAGCCGCCACCACAAGGGAGCTCCCATCGGAGGACGAGTCCGTGTCGCTGGTTGCAGATCCTGTGACCGCTGTGGGGCTCCCCCCGCCCTCCGTCCCACTGGTGTAGTCTGAGTCCGTGGTGTGGCCCTCCATGGCCATGTGGGATGTAGCTCCCTCGTGCTCTGGTGCCACTGTACCTCCGCCTGATAATGCTGATGCACACAAGAACAGGGAGACCATAAAAAGGGGGGGGGGGGCGACAGAAGAAAGACAGGTTGAGTGCATGGCTTACCGCTACCGTTGGCGGACAATACAGACACAGCAGCCCCCTGCACTACGTGCGCTGTTGGGCTCTACAGATGCAATTCCTGGGATATGGCCTACATGGCTATGGATGACATCTGCACACATAGATGACACAGGGGCATGAATACCTGTACTTGGCACTCTACAGAGTTGGGGTGGGGTGCCACATGGCCTGCATTACGGAGGGGCCTAGCCTACGGAACTCGCCCTGGCCTAGGTAAACCCACAGCCCTCCTCCCCCACCCAGACACCTTCACTGAGCGCAAAGTCCACTGAATGATGTTGTACTCACCCCCTTGTGTCTGCTGTGATGCCCTCAAGCGCCCATCCAACTCAGGGTAGGCCACCGCTAGGATCCGGAACATCAGGGAGGTCATGGTTCGATGGGCACCCCTCCCATGTTGGGAGGCCATCCCCAGCTGAGCCTCCGCCGTCTTCTTGCTCCTGCGGCGAATGTCCTCCCATCTTTTCCAGCAGTGGGTGCTCCGTCAGTGGTGGACCCCCAAGGTCTGGACGTCCTTGGCGATCGCACGCCAAATATCCTTCTTCTGGTGGGCGCTGACCTACATGACATGTACAGGGGAAGAAGAGAAGTCATTACCAACTGCACCGTCTAAGTGAGTGGCCCACATCCCTACCCTTGCCATGTGGCACATGCATTCACAGTCCTTCATGCACGCAGGACTGTGCCCCCTTCATTGTTACAACCAGCCCTCTCCACACAGGCATAGCCCATACAACGTGCTCCCTGTGTACTTACCTGTTGGTCTGGAGGACCGTAGAGTAGCGTGTACTGGGAGAGGACCCCGTCCACGAGCTTCTCCAACTCCTCTGCAGTGAAGGCAGGGGCCCTTTCCCCAGACGCACAAGCCATTGTCTCTTCCAGACCGAGGTCACAGCAGCACTTGCAGTGTAGGTCCTCTCCTGTCGAAGATCAGGTATCGAGTGATTGAACAGATAGAAAATGGCAGTCACGTCCGCGGCGGTGCGTACCATCACCGCCGGCGTACATCGTCATTGGCTCCTGGGACCCATAGGGTCCAATGTTAACCAATGCAGCATTGCGCCGCGGTCTTCGACCGCCTACTGCGACAGTGTACAACGCCAGCGCAGTTACCTCACATCCCGTTGTCCCACTTTAGAGGTCAGGCAGCTGCCATTTCAGGGGCCCACATGGCCTAATTACCAACTGCGTCACACATACCTAGGCCTTGTCTCACAACACAAATACAGGCCACATTGTGTGTATGAATGGTGTTCTGTGTAGACTGTGGGTACATACCTCTGAGTTGTTTGACTCTGTGGTCGCTGTTGTCCTTCCTAGGCACCGTCCGCTGGGACATGTGAGGAGATGGTGGAATCCTCCGGTGTACCGACCGCTGGTGGACCTGTCGACAATGGAGGAAAGAAGTTTGATCATCACCTACAGGTTTGACCGTGCCACAATCCAGGAACTGTGTGCCCAGTTGAAGCCAGACCTGATGTCAGCTATCCGCCATCCCACAGGAATCCCCCCTCAAGTGCAGGTGCTATCAGTGCTCCATTTCCTTGCAAGTGGGTCATTTGAAACTACAGTGGCCATGGCATCAGGGATGTCCCAGCCTATGTTTTCCAACGTGTTGTCCAGAGTGTTGTCTGCCCTGCTGAAACACATGCGGAGCTACATCGTTTTCCCTCAGGTGGAGGATTTGCCTACAGTTAAAGGTGACTTCTATGCCCTTGGACATATCCCCAACATCATAGGTGCCATTGATGGGATCCATGTGGCTCTGCCCCCCCCCCCACACGAGTGAACAGGTGTACAGGAACTGGAAGAATTATCATTCCATGAATGTACAGATGGTATGTTTGGCAGGCCAGTACATCTCCCAGGTAAATGCTATGTTCCCTGGCTCTGTGCATGACGCCTACATCCTGCGGAATAGCAGCATCCCTTATGTGATGGGTCAACACCAGAGGCACCGTGTGTGGCTATTAGGGGACTCTGGTTACCCCAACCTGTCATGGCTACTGACCCCAGTGAGGAATCCCAGGACCAGGGCAGAGGAACGCTACAATGAGGCCCATGGGCGGACTAGGAGGGTGATCGAATGCACCTTCGGCCTCCTGAAGGCCAGGTTCAGGTGCCTCCATATGACAGGTGGTTCCCTATTCTACTCACCAAAGAAGGTGTGCCAGATCATCGTGGCCTGCTGTATGCTTCACAACTTGGCTTTGCGACGACAGGTGCCTTTTCTGCAGGAGGATGGTCCAGATGACGTTGTTGTGGCAGCTGTGGAGCCTGTGGACAGTGATGAGGAGGAAGCAAAGGAAGAAGACAGAGGCAGTTCCAATATGGACAAGGTTACAAAGTGGGACAGTAGGATGACAATCAGGGTGGTCTCATTTCTTGGCCGGGCTCTTGGCATCGTGCTCTGTCTTGTTCCTGGATCTCAGGGACCGTTTGCGGGGTGGTTCTCCCTCTGCAGGGGGTGGGGTGCTGGTGTGGTGGTCCTGTGGCGGTGCCTCCTGTCCACTAGCGCCGGCGGAGGTGGTGGGCTGTTCATCGTCCATGCTAGTGTCAGGGGCCCCTTGGAGTGCCACAGTGTCCCTCCCGGTGTTAAGTATTTCCTTCAGCACCCCTACGATGGTGCCCAGGGCGGAGCTGATGGTTCCGAGTTCCTCCCTGAACCCCAAATACTGTTCCTCCTGCATGCGCTGGGTCTCCTGAAACTTGGCCAGGACCGTTGCCATGGTCTCCTGGGAGTGGTGGTATGCTCCCATGATGGAGGAGAGGGCCTCGTGGAGAGTGGGTTCCCTTGACCTGTCTGCCCCCTGTCGCACAGCAGCCCTCCCAGTTCCCCTGTGTTCCTGTGCCTCCGTCCCCTGGACTGTGTGCCCACACCACTGCCCCCAGGTCCCTGTTGTTGTTGGGGTGGTGGGTTATCCTGGGTTCCCTGTAGTGGTGGACACACTGCTGATTGACGTGTCCTGGGCACGGAGGTATGGGCCCTCTGGGTGGGTGCTGTGCTGGTGTTACCAGAGGGTGGAAGGTCTGTGGTGGGCTGTGCCTGTGTGAGGGGAACCAGCTGTCCCGAGGTCCATGATGGTCCGGGCTGGTCATCTGGATCCAGTTGGACAGAGCTGCTGTCATCACTGTGGGCCTCTTCTGTGGGTGGGGTGGAGATGTCTGGACTCTCCTGTCTGGTGATGTTGGGTAGTGGTCCTGTGTGGGGGCTTGTGTGATGATGGTTGAGGGGGGTGTTATGGGTATGTGCAGTGGGCATGCTTTAGTGATGGGTGTCCATGCTTTGTTTTGTCATGCAGGGCTTGGTGTTGGGATGTGTGGTTTGTGTTATTAGTACATTTGTGAGGAGTTGGAGTGATAGGGGATGGGGCGAGGGTGGGGGTCTGTGATAGCATGCAGGTAGGGTGGGGGATATGATAGTTAAGATTTGACTTACCAGAATCCATTCCTCCACCGACTCCTGCAAGGCCCTCCGGATGCAGAATCGCCAAGACCTGCTCCTCCCATGTTGTTAGTTGTGGGTGAGGAGGTGGGGGGCCGCCGCCAGTCCGCTGTACCGCGATGTGGTGTCTTGAGACCACGGAACGCACTTTCCCCCGTAGGTCGTTCCACCTCTTCCTGATGTCGTCCCGATTTCTTGGGTGCTGTCCCACTGCGTTGACCCTGTCGACTATTCTTCGCCATAGCTCCATCTTCCTAGTTATGGAGGTGTGCTGCACCTGTGATCCAAATAGCTGTGGCTCTACCCGGACGATTTCCTCCACCATGACCCTGAGCTCCTCCTCCAAGAACCTGGGGTGTCTTTGCCGTGCCATGGGGGTGGTGTAGGTGATGTGTGGGGTGGTGTGTGTGGTGATAAGTGTGGTGATATGTAGTGGTGTGTGGTGTTTTGTGCGTGGCAGTTGTGTGGGTGATGGTGTTGAGTGCCTGTGGCTGCTAGTTTGTTGATGGTGGTGTCTCTCTCTGGCCTTCTCTCTGTGATGGTGGTCGTAGGGGTTTGTGGGTGATGTGGGTGTGTGTTTTATATTGTATTGGGTGTGTGGGAGTGGTGTGTGTATGTATCAGGTGTGTGTATTTCACATTGTCCAATGTGGTGGTGTTTTGGAGATGTGTGTGTATTTTGAGCGCGGCGGTGTGTACTGCCAATGGAATATCGCGGTTGAAAGACCAACGCGTGGAATCGTGGGTCGTGATAGCATGGGCGAATTTCTGTTGGCGTGACGGTGTCGTTTTTTTTTTCACCAGTTTAGCACTGACCTTTGGTGTGGCGGACTTGTGTGGGTGTCTGAATTTTGTCGGATTTCGATTTGTGGGTCGTAAAAGCTGTGGCGGAATTCCAAGGCCGCGGCGGAGTGTTGGCGGTCTTCTGCACGGCGGTAAGTGGCTTTTACCGCCAATGTTGTAATGACCCCCTATGTGTGGTAGTGTAAATTGCAGTGAAGACTGTACCCCATGTGGCGCAGTCATCCACTGAGTGACCCATCCCAAAGGGCAAGCACATAGTGAGAATTCTGTGTTTTTCCTGTGGTCCTGTATGTGGAAACACAGCTTCCAGCTGATTCGTTTTCTGGGCTATCCAGAACGGGATTTTCTCTTGTTCTGTGGGTACTTTACCCATGATAGAATGCACTGTTTGTGGATTAATCCCAGTAGTACCAAATTGGTATCCAGCAGGTGCTGGTGGTGCTGGATGCGCTGGTGTAGTGTTCAGAGTTCGCACTACGAACGGAACAAGTCGTCTATATAGTATTACTATCGCAATGTATAAATTGCGCAGATCAGCTGCCTGCATATTTTGTATACCTGGGTGAGGTGTATATGTGACAAACATAGGCCATGTTGGTCCGGCATTACCTATGGGAGCTAATCTCACAGGTTTTATTACATGTGGCAGGGTGCCATTAAACCAGTTCTGATGTTCTTGATAAGTAATCGGAATTTCAAGATACTGGTATGCTTGGTACCGTTGAGGTACGTTTGCAATTCTGTATGTGTGGAATGTAAATGATCTTTGGTCTTCCTCAGGAAAGGTGATTCAAGAGTAGGGTGTTTCTGTTTGGTAAGCTTCACTAGCTTTTACTATGAATGTGACATCCCCACCCTCATCTGTTAAGCCATGCGACACTAGGTGTAATGTTAGTGCTTGTCTAGCATTCTCAGGAATGTCAATGGCGTTAGCCATATTGTGAAATGGGTAAAAGAGAAGGAACACCAAGTGGGGATAAAAGTCCTTTTAATGGTTCGAGCTCGAACAACCTACAGCCTAATTAGGTGCTCCCTGTTCAGCTGAGGAGGATCTTCCCTAAGACTACGGAGGTCTCTGTATAATGGTTCTTCAGGTACCTGTTGTATCTGAGACTGTGATAGTCAGGGTATCCTTATGTTAGTGCCTAAACACCATCAATGGTGGCGCCATGTCATAGTTTGCTCTAGGAAAGACTGCTGGTTTAAGGATGACGTACATATGTTTGTAGGTGACTATGCCAGTCCTAAAAACAAGTCACAACTTTCGTCCCAGCCATCCCGGCTCACAAGCAGCACATCACCAAAAACCCAAACAGTAAAAGGTAATTTGTGGCAGCCTTTTTACATGGACTCAAGAATGCAACGTCTCAAGAAGTGTTGTGGTTAAACAGAGATTACCCCTTTCTCACATGAACAATATGTCTCAATCAAACACAAGCAATGAAGGAGATGCAGTAAAGTTTCAATAGGTTTTATTAACAAAACTGCAATTTACGATAAGTTGCATGGGCTGCAATGATAAGGATAATGAACAATGCAAGAAACAGAATTGTAAAGACAAAAGTCATTAATACAAAGACCCCCACCATCTTGAAATAGCATGAAATCACATGAAGTGCCCCCCCAACCCTCGTTACCTTAGAATGAGGTCTCTAGCTTATATTCTGTAGGGACACGAAGACTGGGACAGCGTCAAGGCGACGTGCAGCATTGATAGCAGCTATGGCATCTTGTCAGAATCCCTCTGACTATCTGCCTATGTGAGGTGCATTTATACAGATCTGCTCGGACCCCTGACGTAGGTCTGTTGCCAAACAATAGATAACAAGACATGCTTGGGATGGCAATTTATGTAAACAATTCCCTCAAAGGCATGAAGGGAAAGTATCTTATGTGAATACCTACAGTTTGTTTATCTTTGTCACTTGATAGTGACACCTTAGCGTGGTGGCACTGATAACGTGAAACTAAAACATTGGCCTGGATAAGCTTTTGGACATAGTAGGCCCTCTCACCAAGATCCTGGACATGGCGGAGGATGCAAAATCCTCATCTCACCGAAAGTGTTATCTGGATGGGCGCAACGGGCAGTAATTTTCCTAGGTAACACCAACTGCGGGCTCTCGATGGAGAGACACTTGTCTCTCATTATTATGGTGGACCCCAAGTTTGGGGAATTGGTGACATCAGAGGCGGGCCCACTGGCTTAAGGGGGACTCTTCGGAGAGCCCTTTATCCGAGAGCTAGGAATATTTGTCAACATTTTCACGTCACTGGATAGGGCGCAGACATCCACCAAAAAGATTTTCACCTCCTGGGTTTTTGCCTTGGCCAATCGAGGAAGGGGGCGCTTTCGACTGGCCATCCGCCTCAGAAAGCCACCAGAGGACGAGGACACTGGCAGGACGCGTCCTGCTTTGGGTCCTTTTTCCCGACCTATCATTTCCCTAGGCAACGGGGCTTCAGAGGCACCGGCAGAGGTAACAGCAACACCTTCAATTCCCAGCAAGGTGAGTGTACTTCCCATTATGGGATGTCCTTCGAGGGTCAGATTGGTGCACTTCTCACACAACTGGGAAAACCTCACCTCAGATGCCTGGGTTCAACAGACAGTGAAGGGTTTTCACATAGAGTTTTACGGTTCCCCTGTCCAGACAAGGAAACCCTGCCTTCTAGTGTTTTCCAGAGCTCAAATGGATCTAATAGATGCCAAAATCTCTGAACTGTTGGAGAAAGGGGCTATTGCTCTATTGCTCCAACTTTTTCCCACCCTACAATGTTCGTCAGCAATATCTTCCTGGTGGAAAAGAGAGACGGGGTCATTGCCCAGTGATCAGTGTAGTAGTAGGGAAAGATGCGGAAGACATTGTAACGCGAAGGGTTAATTAGCTTGAACAGTGTAGATGAGCGTGATGCCTGCCGAAGCCAGAACAACGTGAAAGAAATTCACGATGTTCGCTTTCAAGCTTGTTTTCTTTTGACATTCCGTAGATAAACTTATTCGCAGCTGCATGTGTGAGAAACAGGCTGTAAAGGAGAGTCAGTCTCAACCTTGAGAACGAGACCACAGTAAAAGATAGAATGAAAACAATGGCCAGGGAATGGCAAGGCAGCCAAGAGACATATACTGATAACATAGCTAGAAAATACTGGAAGGGGGTAGAATCCAAGCTTCAGGTTATTTAAACACTGAAAGGTGGGTGAGGGAATTTTGAAGCTCGCAGATGGAGTTATGAAACTGTCATCTTCAAACCCAGAGCTGCCTCCCTGTTTTGCTGTTCCAAGACCGTGACGCTCGAGGGGGAGAGAGGTCCAAGCGGGCGGTAGAGGGCTTCCCAGCATTCGTGGACTAAGTTAAGTTCCACCCAGGGATGAAAGACTTTTTGTTTCTCTGTTCTATTATTATGATTGATTATTATATTTGCACTGTGTTTATAATCTGAGAAATTCAGCTCGTTTATAGTTATTTCCTGCCTTACTGAACATCGTAGTGTGAGTCTGACACAGTAATTGAAATGTGCATTTTAGTGTGCAGTAAATCAAAGCTTATCTGAAGTATTCAACTCGTTAATATTCTGCTCCCTGAACATCATAGTGTATCACATGTTGGTATACAGTTATTCCAAGTTTATATCTGTCAATGAACTCTTTACTCAGATGTATGCATAGATGCTCTTTGTAGTGTACTTATATATAATAAACATATATATAGATTTTTTTTTATTTACTATTCTTACTCTGTCAATGATCTCTCTGCTCATTTGTATACATAGATACTATCTGTAGTGTACATATATATGAATAGATGCTTTTCATTGCCATTCTTATTTCACTATTGTTAATGTGCTAAATGCCTGCATTTACCTGAAATTATAGTAAAGCTAAATTTATTCATAATTGGCGTGTGGTCCTTCATTGAGCGTCCTTATTGACTTATACCGAACAGGTGTCAACCAGCCACCTGGATAAGACACCCAGTGATCAATCTGAAAGAATTCAACAAATGGGTGATATTCCGTCACTTCAAGATGGAGGGCATCCATCAGGAGATCTTCTGCAGGTGAGCGACTGGCTGATGCGTCTCGACCTCTAGGATGCTTATCTGACACTGCCCATTTTTCCCCCTCATAGCCGCTTCCTCCAATTTCAATGAAGAGGGCAGATGTTCGAATTTTCTTCTCTGCCATTCGGCCTTTCCTCCGCTTCTTGGTGTTTCACCAAGCTTTTAAAAGCAGTGGTGGAATCCCTCGGGTCCAGGGATATCAGGCTTATCATCTACCTTGATTACCTTCTCCTTATGGATCAATGCCCACACAGTCTTTCCGCTTACCTCCAGTTTTCCATTAATCTCCTAGAATCTCTGGGTTTCGTTATCAACAAAATAAAATCAGTCTTGACTCCTGTTCAGTCCCTCCAGTTTCTGGGTTTTGTAGTGGACTCCGTCAAGGTCACTTACAGCCTTCCATCCTGCAAAGTATCCAAGATACGTCACAAGCTCAAACTGACCTTAGTCAAGGAAACTATCTCCCTTCGGCATCTACCCGTATTGTGGGTCTCCTATCATCCTCCATACAGGCTATCTTTCTGGGTCCTATATACTATCGAGCCCTGCAACGTCTCAAAATCTCCCATCACTGGAGGGGACTCACATACTCACAAGTGATTCCCATATCGGTCGAGGCCAAGGAGGAAATCCAATAGTGGATAGCACATATGGAGGCATGGCACGGCTGCCCCTTCTTTGGAACTCAGTCAGAATTGATCGTAGAAACTGATGAAAGCGCGTCGGGTTGGGGAGCCAGACTTCCCCCCTCCAAAATACCGCTCTGCGGTCGAAAGACCGCTGAGGGTATTTTGGCTTTTGCACTGGGCTGGCGGGCGACCGCCAAAAGGCCGCCCGCCAGCCCAGTGCAAAAAACCCTTCCCACGAGGACGCCGGCTCAGAATTGAGCCGGCGGAGTGGGAAGGTGCGACGGGTGCAGTTGCACCCGTCGCGAATTTCAGTGTCTGCAAAGCAGACACTGAAATTCTTTTTGGGGCCCTCTTACGGGGGCCCCTGCAGTGCCCATGCCATTGGCATGGGCACTGCAGGGGCCCTCAGGGGCCCCACGACACCCCATACCGCCATCCTGTTCCTGGCGGGAGAACCGCCAGGAACAGGATGGCGGTATGGGGTGTCAGAATCCCCATGGCGGCGCAGCAAGCTGCGCCGCCATGGAGGATTCAATAGGGCAGCGGAAAACCGGCGGGAGACCGCCGGTTTTCCCTTTCTGACCGCGGCCAAACCGCAGCGGTCAGAATGCCCTGCGGAGCACCGCCAGCCTGTTGGCGGTGCTCCCGCCGACCCTGACGGACCGCCGGGGTCAGAATCACCCCCATAGTGTGCACAGAGTCCAGGTGTTCCCCAAGAGGCTTGACAGAGTCAATATTAGATCATACTAATGCTCTATTTGTGGAAGTGTGGTCGAGCAGTTAGACTTATCAGAGGGTAGTGTTAAGCATTTGTTGTACACGCTCAAGCAATAAATGAGAACACACACTCAATGACTTAACTCCAGGCCAATATGTTTTTATATTAAAAAATATTATTTTCTTAATTTATTTTAGAACCACAAGATTCAAATTGTAGGTAAGTACATTGAATGTAAGGTACTTTGCATAGGTATAGTTAGAACTGTGAACCAAAACAGTAATGTACACAGTTTTTCATAAAATGGCACTAAGCTATTTTAAAAGTGGACACTGCAAATTTCAACAGTTCCTGGAGGAGGTAAGTACAGTTTGGTTTATATGGTAAGTAAAGCACTTACAAGTTCAGTCTCCAGGGCATAGGTAGCTCACCGTTGGGGGTTGAAGTCAACCCCAAACACCCAGCACCAGCAACACAGTGCTGGTCAGGTGCAGAGGTCAAAGAGGAGCCAAAATAACATGGGTGCCTATGGAGAAGGGGTGCTCCAGTTCCGGTCTGCTGGCAGGTAAGTACCTGCGTCCTCGGGGAGCAGACCAGCGGGGTTTAGTAGAGCACTGGGGGGAGGGCCAAGTAGGCACACAAAGCACACCCTCAGCGGCACATGGGCGACCAGGTGCAGTGGGCAAACAGGGCGTCAGGTTTGTAATAGGATTCAATTGAGGGACCTGGGGGTCACTCAGACGTTGCAGGCAGGGCACAGGGGGGCTTCTCGGTCCAGCCACTGACTGGGCAAGGGTGAGGGCCGCCTGCTGGTCACTGCTACACAGGTGGTCGGTTTCTCACTGGCCTGGGGGCTGCGGTTGCAGTGCTTCTCCAGGTGTCAGATATCTTCGCCCCGGGCAGTCGCGGTCAGGGTAGTCATCGGGATTCCCTCTGCAGGCGTCGTCGTGGGGGTGCAGAAAGGTCAGCCTTAAGTGAACACGTCTTCGGAGTCCCCTAAGGATCCTCTCTGAGTCATTGGTTTCTCTGGACATGGGGCAGGGGCATCGTGTGCAGAGTGGTGGGGACTCACGCTTCTGGAGTAAGGTGGGAGTACCTTTAAAGATGGTTTATTCTTGCTTGGTTGGACAGGTCCGCTGTCCATGGGAGTTCTAGATGTTTGGTATTTGTAGGTCAGTCCTTTGAGTCGGCAGAGGTCACTGAGCCCTCAGGATGCGTCGCCGGTGCAGGTTCTCTGAAGTTGGAGGTAGGCCGGTAGGGCTGGGGACCAAAGCAGTTGTCGTCTTTCTTCTTCCCTGTGGGGTTTTTCAGCTAGGCAATCCTTCTTCTTTGTAGGTCTTCAGGAATCCAAAATCCTGGGTTCAGGGTCGCCCCTAAATACTGAATTTAGGGGTGTGTTAGGGTCCTAGAGCAGTAGCCAATGGCTACTGTCCTTGAAGGTGGCTACACCCTTCTTGTGCTCCCTCCCTTTGGGTAGGGGAGCACATCCCTATCCCTACTGGGCTAAATCATCGAAAACCAGATGGAGGATTTTCCAAGGAGGGGGGTCACTTCAGCTCTGGTCACCTTAGTGGTGGATGTGGCTGAGGGGGTAACTCCCTCTTGTTTTTCTCATTATCTCCCCGTTCTTGCCGCCAAAAGTGAGGGCTGTGTCCGGGGCGTGGCCATCTCCACTAGCTGGAGTGCCCTGGAGCACTGTAACACGAAGACTGAGCCTTTGAAGCTCACTGCTAGATGTTACAGTTCCTGTAGGGGGGAGGTGTGAAGCACCTCTGTCCAGTGCAGGCTTTATTTCTGGCCTCAGAGAGCACAAAGACTCTCACCCCAGGGGGTCAGAAACTCATCTCTCAGTGGCAGGCTGGCACAGACCAGTCAGTCCTGCACTGAAGGATTGGGTAAATGCCCTCTGTGTGCATTTTGTAAATAAATCCAACACTGGCATCAGTGTGGGTTTATTATTCTGAGAAGTTTGGTACCAAACTTCCCAGTATTCAGTGTAGCCATTATGGAACTGTGGAGTTCGTTTTGACAAACTCCCAGACCATATACTTAATATGGCCACACTGTACTTACAATGTCTAAGAATGGACTTAGACACTGTAGAGGCATATTGCTCATGCAGCTATGCCCTCACCTGTGGTATAGTGCACCCTGCCTTAGGGCTTTAAGGCCTGCTAGAGGGGTGACTTATCTATGCCACAGGCAGTGTTTTGTGGGCATGGCACCCTGACGGGGATGCCATGTCGACTTTGCCTTTTTCTCCCCACCAACACACACAATCTGCAATGGCAGTGTGCATGTGTTAGGTGAGGGGTCCCTTAGGGTGGCACAACACATGCTGCAGCCCTAAGGGGCCTTCCCTGGTCACAGGGCCCTTGGCACCACTGGTAACTTTTACAAGGCAGTTATCTGTGTGCCAGGGGTGTGCTAATTGTGGAAACAATGGAACATTTTTAGTGAAAGAACACTGGTGCTGAGGCCTGGTTAGCAGGGTCCCAGCACACTTCTCAGTCAAGTCAGCATCAATATCAGGCAAAAAGTAGGGGGAGGTGGGAGGTAACTGAAACAAGGAGTAATTTTCCTACAGCGTTCCCTTCATATTAGCCGCTTGGAAATTTTGGCATGTTAGTTCGCAGTACGATGTTGGGCAAGAGACAGGCCTCAGTGCTGCGTCCTTCTGAAAATGGACAATGTGGAGGCGGTCCGTTACATCAACCACCTAGGAGGCACCCGCTCGAAGGCCTTTTCCAATCTAGCAAAATCCTTCTGGGAGTACTGCCTCGACAACCAGATTTTGATAGCAGCAGAGCACTTACCGGGAACCTCCAATCAGTTGGCAGATTGGCACTCACGCCATTGGCATGATGCAAGCCTCCGGAAACTCCACAATGGGGTTTTCTAGGCGATCAAGGACAGGTGGGGTCCCCTCTCCATAGACCTATTTGCCTCCAGATTGGACCATCAACTCAACAGGTACTGCAGCTGGAGGCCAGATCCTGAGGCGATGTGGATGGATGCATTCCTCCAAGATTGGTTTCAGGAACAGGGGTATGCATTTTCTCCCTTCTCCATGATAATGAGGATGTCTTCCCATCTCCGGAGCCCTAGTGCTCATCATGCTGACTTGGTACTCTCAAGCTTGGTTCCCAGTTCTGACGGAACTTTCTTGGGATTCTCCAATCCTTCTTCTCCTTCTCTCGGATCTGCTGCTCGATCCTTCGGGAAAGCCCCATCCTCTGATAGAGAAGGGTTGTCTCAATCTCATGGCTTGGAGGATTACCAGGAACGATGGAAAGCCCTGGGAATTTGACAAGAGGCTCCCTCTCGCTTATCCAAGGCCTGGTCGGAGGGCACTAATAGAAGATATAACTCCGTGTGGAACCACTGGCTGGGTTGGTGTCTTCGACGACACTTGGATCCCCTGGGGGCAGGATTTAACCTCTTAGCATCCCATGTATCCGAAGGCTTGGCATATACGTCGGTTAATACCTTCCGCTCTGCCGTTTCTGCAGGTCATCCCCCGATTGATGGGCTTCCCGCAGGACAACATCCTATGGGGTGCAAGCTGTTGAGGGGCTGTCCTTGCCTTCTCAACCTCGTTACTCCTCCCTCTGGGATGTCAATAAAGTTCTGGCTCTGTTCCGGGCATGGCCTTCTAATAAGTACCTTTCCAGGAAACAAATGTCGGCTAAACTAGCAACCGTTTTATGTCTTAAATCCTGTTGCAGGGTCTCAGATGTCAGGGCATTAGACTTATCAGGTACAGGTTTTATTCCCAAAGGTGTGACTTTTTATATCCACAGGCGTACAAAATCTAATACTTGGACAATTTCCTATCTGAAATTCTTACAGGCTCCTAATCTGTGCATGGTCAGAGCGATAAAGGCTTACGAGGCCATGACGAGTGACCTCAGACCACATAGAGAGGATCAACTTCTCATAGCCCTGAGAAAACCCCTTAAGGCGGTTTCTTCCTCTACGATTGCCAGGTTGGTTAAATGGGCCATAAGCGAAGCAGGAATAGACATCTCTATTTTTGGACCCCATTCAGCGAGAGGCATCTAAAGTTTTCACCTTGGGGGCTCGCTTGGAGGATATTCTTAATGCAGCTGATTGATCTTCGGAGTCCACATTCAAGACGTTCTATTTTAAACCTATCCAAACCGTGACCTCGCTAGTGGTCGATAAGCTTTAAACTTGCCTAATTCTCGCCTCTGGTCCTGACATAGAATGAAAAATTTCCTAGCTCTTGTGATGGAAAGTTAAAATTCTATTAAGGACACAGAGGCGAGGATTATCCCACCCTATGGAATAAGGATCCTGCCTTACGTATCAGGTGGGTATTTCTGTTTTGACTTCGGTATTCTACACTGAAAAGTCTAATGATGAAATTTTGTGTCGTTTACACTCATGCATGTCTGTTTCTGCAGTTGTTGGTATGGTCTTGGGGCCCTGACAAGGCTCAATGGCAATGCTTAGTCATGTATATAGATATTTTTTCCATTAGCTTGCTCGTTTTGTAAACAATGGTGTGTTGTTTTAGGGACGGATACCTCGAAACAAGAGTGAGGAACTCCAGGTTTTTTGGAGGTCGCAGGAAGAAAGAGGAGGAGAAGATGTCGGCTCGGTCTCTTCAAGTGCTGGACGTCTGCTGATTGGATGGTGCTCGGAGGACTTCTTTGTTGTTGTTTTTCCCAATGTTATATGGAAAATGTAGTTTATGGAGTTGGAGAAACACTTGGTTAAACACTGCTATTAATAAAGTGAAGAAGGAATAAAGCCTAATCCTCGCCTCTTTGTCCTTAATAGAATTGAAACTTTCCGTTATGATAACTAGAAATTTTTCATTACAGCTTAAAAGTATATTAAGGAATTCCCAATGCAGGCCTCATTTGAAAAACGACTTTGTGAGTTTTTCATTACCAGGCCATGTAAAACGTAATAGTACATGTCCTGCCTTTTACTTACATAGCTCCTGCCCTATGGGTAACCTAGGGCCTACCCTAGGACTGACCTATAGGTAGTAAAAAGGGAGTTTAAGGCTTGGCAAGAGGTTTTAATTGGCAAGTCGAAGTGGCAGTGAAACTGCACACACAGGCTCTGTAATGGCAGGCCTGAGACATCTTTAAGGGCTACTGAAGCAGGGACACAATCAGTGCTGCAAGGCCATAAGTAGCTTTACATTTATAGGCCCTGGGTGTATGGTATACCTCTGTACAAGGGACTTGCAAGTAAATTAAATATGCCAATTGTGTATACACCAATGTTACTATGTTTAGGGGAAAAGCACATGCACTTTAGCACTGCTCAGCAGTGGTAAAGTGCTCAGAATCCTAAGGCCTACACAAAGATTCAGCAAAACGTGGAGGGTAAAAGGCAAAACGTTTGGAAGTGACCATGCAGAAAGGACCTTTTCCAACAGCTTTCAACAGTATTTCGACTCATACTAACTCTGGACGTCAGGGGGCTATTACAGAAAGCCTTGACCAGCGACAAGGATGTCAGGAGCGGGAACCAGACTTCGGATCATTGACTCCACAAGAGCTCAACTCTGCTTCTGGTCCAAACCTGTCAAGAAAACAAAGAAGTAATCTCTGCATAGGCCATCAAGCAAATCATAGGGTCGGAACAACATCATATCATAAATCATGATAAAACAATCACTTGAATGGGTGGGATAATCCGGGCTTCTGTGTCCTTAATAGAACTGAAAATTCTTGATGTGAATGCTTGAAATTCTTATGTTCTATTTCAGGACCGAAGACTCCGATTATGCTTGTTTAAAGCTGATCAACCACCACAGATGCAACATTTACATCTGGGTTATAATAAAAACTTTTGAAATTAGACTCAAGGATGCTCATCAATGGGTTTACCATCCAATGGAAGATGTTAAGCGGAGATGGCTGAGCAAATATTATTCAAAGAATGATAAGTCATGCCATCTGCCACAAGAGAGGAAAGGAAATTGTTACAGGGAAACTGAAATAAATAAAAAACAGGACTCCTCTTGGCAAGGCAAAAAGCAGGTTTACTGTTGCAGCAGGGAGTAGCTATCCCCACACAGGTAAAAGGCTGGTCTCAAATGGCTATTTATCGACAGCCCCTTATATAGTTACACAACCAATGTTTTATTTTTTATAACAGGTCAAATAATAGGTTACTCAACAAGTCCATATTCGTTAGAAAATCACACCACCTGTGCCCTCAAACTCCTAAACGTTTGTCTGCACATTCGTCATTGTAATTCTAACAGTGCTTAACAATTTTTGTCGCTTCTTTCCTATGCATGTGTGTGTGTGTGTTTTATTGCTCTGCTCCCAAGACTTCATATCAGATTCTGTGTGCGCTTGGCTAACCCTATCTCCTGCTCACATTATTTCAGTCATGTTTTCAATTTACTAAGAACAAAAAAAATGTGCTTGTGTGCTGTGACCGTAAGTTCCTCTAAGCTTGCAAAACAGGTTTTACTTTAACTAAGGCCATGCTTATCATGCACTGTTTTGCATGTCTTGCATCATTGGGGAACATAGGTCTACACTGTTCTTTCACCACGTATTACTCTAAAACACTACAATATCTATGCAACATTTAATGCAACGTCTTCACATTTTATTTCCTCTCTAACATTCCCCTCTCTAGTTGATATTTCAACTACTGGCTGTAATCCTAAGTCTGCACTTGGCACTAGATAATATGTTTTGCTGGAGCATCTACTACTCGTGTAGGTATCCTAACTGTAAACATCCTTCCCGCCTTTTGTCTGATCCTTCTACAACATGCTATGATTAATTGAATACCACAACATAAAAACACTGTCACAAGGACTGTCAATAAAGCTTTTAAGAGTCCAGACATCCAGGATGACAATAAAGCAAACCGCCTGCAGAACCAATTATCTGGGGCATCTGCTTCATCTACCATTTTCTTCTATAGATTATGCAAAGATTGTATAGCCTCTGACAAAGTTCCATCGTCCGCTTCATATGCTGGGACATAGGTACATCAAGCAGTTTTCTATCTTGGCACATACCCTCCTTCCATGGCTGTCATAAGGTCAGGTACATAACAGTGCTGCATAACCATCATTCTTATGGCATGCATCTCTTCATTTATGGCATTTTATCCATCTTTTATGGTATTGATTGTTTTCAGAAGTTCCCATCTAGTTTTTTGTTACCATCGAGCAGTTGCGTTAGCCTGAAGAAATGGCAAAATACTTCCAAAGAATAATTGAGCATCATTAAGCAACCTGTACTCTAGGGGAACATCCTTCCAAGTGGTAGTGCCATAATATTCTGCAGCTGTTCTCCTTCGATGATGATGTAACAAAATTGTGGGTGGGCTCATGTGGTGTTCATGTCACATACAAAGGTTGACTCCAGGAATTATCAGGACAGGGTCATGCAAAGTCACTAGTGAACAGCGGCCTCTCCAGTTCGGCGGGATTTAAGCATATATTAGGTCTCCTCACTGCCAGTAATCGTCCATGAGGCTGGAGGTGCCCCCCTGCATGTCGGTGTTATCTAGTGTGGCACTGCAGTTGATATTCTGTCCTACATTAACAATGCTGTTTCCTCTGAAACATAAACAAACAGAAGTTAATCTTATGACTGTCTGAGGACTTACGGTACTATCCATCCAAGTGTACAGTACGCCATTTTCATCCCATATGCGTGCACACTTTTTTACTGCATCCTGACTAATATCAGTATCATTCCATTAAGACATGGCCCTGCAGGAAAATACATTATCGAAATGCCATTGATCATGGGAATAACTGATTCAATAATCCTGGCCTGCGAACACAATCTGGGTGTAAAGGATTTTTTAAATGACTATTACACTTGGTGGGCGGATGTGTTATTCCTTAAAACCCTAAACCTAAAACCATTTGTATCCATTCTGCAGCATTAGGATGACCTGTTGTCTTCATTGATGCTATCTCATCCCGTCTACCTCATCATGTTATCTCATCTTGTCTGTAAGGATATATAAAAACTTCTGCTAAGGAGCCAAATTTGTGGCATTAACTAGAATTTGTTCTACCCCAACGTGCTGGCTGTACTCAGGCCTTAAACCTACACAGTTAGAGATTTGAAAGACATAAAGCTGTGTTTGAAGGTACATCTTTAGTTAAGTGTAATCTATCTGATCCTGTGGCATGAGGAATTAATTTGCACACAAAACACGATTCATTGGTACTTTCTAATCCTATGTCTGACATGTTGATACCACATATTATCTAATAACCTAGTATGAACACTATTAGAAACATTAGAATGTTTTCTTGCGGGTGTATGATATTAAAATTAAAATATACATAACTATATAGAAGCAATAGTAGAAATGATAGCGCGAAAAGACAAAAAAGGAAAAAGAAAAAATACAATTCTAACTTTTGTTGGTTCAAAAAATTATCGATAGGCAGAGGTGCAGGGAAGTGTTTTTGCAGTCACAATCTTCTTCCCCCATCTTGTTCCATTTATATTACTGGCGATGCTTAGGGTGATTCAGGGTTCAGCTGAACATACGATAGATGGATCCATGGTTTCCTGCAATCTAGCTTGAGGGCAGTGGGAGTGACCATCATTATGGTAAAAAGAGCGTCGAATTTCAGATCTTTATATTTCCGGACCAAGTTCCTCACATACGCTTTGCTGCATATGTGCACAATTGGGAGGTCGACCTCAGTGGTGGTGTGCTTTTCCTTTCCTTTGGTCACCTGATTAGAAATGGACTTTACAGCTTTCATAAGCCCTGTGAGATAAACAAGCATTTTAGCATTCAAAATTTCAGCTATACTTTCTTCCTCTACCTTACTTCTAGTGGCAGGTATGTGCGTATTCAGAACGCTTCCTGTTACTAGCTGATGGGGTGTCAGATGATGATCAGAACTATGTGTTTTCCTAAGGGAGAATAGTGCTAATGGTATGCAATACAACCATTTTTTATGCACCGTCGCACATAGCTTACTGATCCTACTCTTCACTAAGCCATTTAGGCGCTCAACAGTGCTATTGCTCTGGGGATGATAAACAGAAGATAGTTCATGCTTTATCCCTTACACTGTCGTGAGATGTGTGAAAATCACATTAACAAAGTGTGTGTTGTTATAAGATCTTATCCCTTCTGGAATTCCCCAGCGGGGACCGCCTCACAAATCAGAAACATAGCAGCAGACTTAGCATCACGTTGGAGGCACTGCCCTGCTTCGATGCATTGGGAAAAGGGACAAACCACAACTATGAGAATCAGATAGTTATTGCACCTGTTTATCATGTCCACAAAGGCGAGCTGGAGAGCCTTAAAAGGACCTTGTGGTCATATTATGGAAGAATTTAGCACCTTCAATGTGGGATTTCGAAAGAATTGTTAACAAACAGTATAGTTATGAATGTACATAGTAAGCATATCATACAAGTTTGGCACAAACCAATCTTGTTCCTTTTGCATAGACAAATGATCTCTTCAGATATGGGCTGGTAAGTTCAATTGATCATGAGATATCATAAGTAAAGCCTGAGGCATCACTGGTTTACCTGTAGATATTTGCTAATAGATTGGATCGTCCCCTGACTGGGAGCATCCTCTAGTCTCCCATAGCTGTTTCTCAGCCAATGGCACAGCTTCCTGTATCTCTCGAAGATGTAAACGCGCTGTATAAGCATAATGAGGTGTAACATTATC
The DNA here is from genome assembly GCF_031143425.1 of Pleurodeles waltl. Taxonomy (NCBI): domain Eukaryota; kingdom Metazoa; phylum Chordata; class Amphibia; order Caudata; family Salamandridae; genus Pleurodeles; species Pleurodeles waltl. Next base: position 981,812,309 of record NC_090444.1, on the reverse strand, counting down.
TGTGGTAGCTCTTTATTCAGACTCGGTTGACGAGGCAGTCTGGGCCTCTAAAACAGGGACGTGTTGTGAACCTGATGGCACAGAAGGGGGTGTGCACGGTGCTGCGTCATTAGTTGTCCAGTCTGCTAATGCATTACCCCGTAACACAACATCCAGTCTGTTTGTCTGTGCTGAACATTTCACAACTGCACTGCCTGTGGTAAAGCAAGTGGCTCTATTAAAGCCTCTAAAAGATTCCTATGCATAAGAGGCCTTCTCCTGTCTGACTTCAAGAAGCCTCTCCTGTTCTATCTCATAATGCTAGAATATACAGTGGTAGTTACATAAGCCAAATCTGAATAGATCATAATAAATGTTCCCATTCCTTGCTTAAAAGCCGCTATCAAGGCTATCAGTTTTGATGCTTGTGCAGACTAATGTACTGGTAGTGTTAATTGTGCCACTATATGGATTGTCTGAAGAATCATGCTATTGTGCCCAGACTAATGCTGCACCTGTGTGTCTGACTCTTGTATCCTGGTCAACAAAATAGATAATACTACCACGAATCGGATCCTCTGTTGCTTGACTAGATTAGTTAAGAATATATGTTGCACAGTCATGCACATCAGAGTCTAATATAGGATGAGCAAAAAGTGTCACAGGATTCATAATATGACACTTCACAACCTCATAGATGATAATGACAGTATCACTTTGTATCCTGATACTCTCTGTGTAATTAAAGTAGTCTTCACCTTCTGAATAATAGCAAACACTGCATGTTTTGCATAGAGCGTCAAAGGTGCCCCCATAACAATGGGGGAGGTTCTATTCTGTACTGCCATGGCTCGAGTGGTGAGAGCTTGCTCACTGGCATTATGTCCTCTCATCACTGAATCCAGCTGTCCACTAAAGTATTGTTAGACATGGCATCCTTGGCGTGGTTTCCCCTATCTTTTTGCCTCTGCTTCATGTATTTTTGACTGTGTGCTGGACCTCGTTTTACCACTGCTGACCAGTGCTCTCTGTGTAAATTGTATTGGTGATTAGCTTTTCCACAATTGGCATATTTGGTTTACTAGTAAGTCCCTAGGAAAATGCACTAGAGTTGCCCAGGGCCTGTAAATCAAATGCTACTTGTGAGCCTGCAGCACTAATTGTGCCACCCACATAAGTAGCCCTGTAAACATGGCTCAGACTTGCCAGTGCAATGTCTGTATGTGCAGTTTTAAACTGCCAATTAGACCTGGCAAGTGTACCCAGGCCAGGCCCAAACCTTCACTTTTTCTATCTGTAAGTCACCCCTAAGGTAAGCCCTAGGTAGCCCCATGGGCAGGGTGCAGTGTATGTTAAAGGTAGGGCATGTACAGCTGTGTTTTACATGTCCTGATAGTGAAATACTGCCAAATTTGTTTTACACTATTGCAGAGCCTATCTCTCCCATAGGTTAACATAAGGACCGCCTTTAAATATCTTTTAAGTGCAATTTCCCATTAGGAGCAGATGTAGATCAGGAGTTTGGCATCTCTGAACTCACAATTTAAAAATACATCTTTTGGTAAAGTTGTTTTTTAGACTGTCAGTTGGAAAATGCCACATTTAGAAAGTGGGCATTTTCTTGCTTAACGATTTTGTGCCTCTGTCTGCTTGTGGAAACCACATGTGGGTCAGACTGACAGTTGGGCTGTTTGTGAATTCTCTCTAGACAGTGACACAAAGGGAGCTGGAGAGTGTCCTGCATATCCTGATGAGTCTCCTGGGTTAGAGTGGGATGGGGGAGCTGACACCTGCACCTGAAAGGGCTGTGCCTGTCCTCAAACAATGCAGTCTCCGACTCCCTGGTGTGTGTATGGGGCCAGGCCTGGGCAAATCAGGATCTTGTCAACAACAGAGACTTTTCTTTGAAGTCTGCCTACTTCAAAGGCAGAAGTGGGTATAAGTAGTGGATCTAAAACCCCAGACTTTTATCCTGCTTGTGAAGTTTCTCCAATGGTTGGACTGAGCTTGCCTCCTGTTAAGAAGTCTCAGGGACAGCAAAGAGTTCACCTACCGGCCTCTGGGTTCACTGACTGCGGACCCTAACTCGCCAGGTGGTGCCTATTCCAGATTCTGGTCCTTAGGAGTGAAAGCTGGTTGAAAATCAGTAAAAACAAGTGTACTGACACAGGACGACGTCCTGAATGATGCTTCCTGACCTCACAATGCCACCTGTTATTGAAGCCGTGGTCCCTGCTGAAATGCATACGGCCTTGACTGACATCGCTGGCCTGACGTCGCCGCAGCCCCGCTGACGTCCCGTGACTTCAAGAGTCCCGTTTGCCACATCACCGATGTCCGTGAAGAGCCAACTCTGCCACGGCACCTGCAGCCCCGTGGCATAACCACAGCCCGTGAGGTCGCCCCACCTGACCTGCCGTACATCTACCCCGCCGGAGCATAAGGAACTGACGCTTCGCATTGATGCCGCCTCATCTGCACTGCTTCACAGACAGGACCCAATGCTTCCCACTGACGCCTCTGCACCAATGCTCCACAGCACTGGAACAGAGGCCACACATGATCCAGTGATGCCTCGCTTCCCCAACTCTGTGCACAGGCTTGTATCCTCACTTTCAAAAGGTACTGTACCTGGGAGTCCATGCGACTCAGTGACCGGCGCCATTGGCATTGGATTAGTGGGAACAAATCCGCCACGATGCCGTGATAACACCAAATTGTGTTTCTAACCGCTATACTGAAGTTTAATCTTTGAAAATTCATAACATTGCTTGTGTATGTTGGATTTTTGTTGTTTAGGCCTTGTTTTACTCAGATAAATATTGGCTATTTTGTGTTGAGTGTTGTTTTGGTGTTTTCACTGTGTTACTGTGTGTGTTGGTACAAATACTTTACACATTGCCTTTGAGATAAGCCTGACTACTTGTGCCAAGCTACCAAGGGGTTGAGCAGGGGTTATCCTAGGTGTGCACCTCCCTTATCCGGACTAGAATGAGGGTCCCTGCTTGGACAGAATGCAAACTGACTGCCAACCAGAGACCCCATTTCTAACAAGTATGCAATGGGTTTATGTCCTAGGGGATATGTTTGCATAAGGGGCAGCTGTCTTCACTTGACCATTTCAATGACAAAAGAGATAAAACTCCTTAGTGTAATCAGGAGTCCCCAAAACTGGGGCATTTGTTATCTCAGTTTTCATATTTTGAAAATACGCCCTCATTTCTGGTGTCCACATTATCCTATCATTTCTGTCTTTCATCTGTTTAATAGAAATCAGCAAGGGTGTTATTAAAGTTCTGTAATCAATTACCATCTTTCTCACATGATTACAGAGTCTGACAAACTTCTGCATCCCTTAACAGGTTCTGGCTTAGTCATCTGACTATAGACGCTGATCTCTCTGAGGTTCCTTATCGACCAGAAGTTGACAATAACTTTCCTAAATAATGAACCTCCTCCTGACAATACCTTTCCTTCACTGCAAATACATATGTCATCGACATACTGCAACAATGTACCGTCACACTGAAAGTCTGACAGATCGTTATTAACCACTGTGTTGAAAATGCTAGGGGATTCACAATACCCTTGAGGAAAACAAGAATACAATGCTGAGTCCTGCGATAGGAGAACGCTGTAAAAAATGACTGGATAGAGAGGGATGCTAAGGAAAACAGCTTTGAGATCTATGACATAGATAAAAATAGCATCCTGAGGAATATTTGTCAAAATAAAGGAAGGGTCGAGAACAATTGGTAAAATCTGGTACCACTACATCGTTCAGGAGACACAGGTCTTGAACCATACACCACGTATTGCCTTTATATTTCTTGAATGGATAAATTCGGATGTTACAAGGAAACACTCCAGGGTAAATTACTCCTTGCTCTAACAATGCCTTAATAGTAGGGGTGATGCCCTTATCTGCTTCTTTAGAAAGGGGGTACTGTCTCACTCTAGGTAGGATAGCACCTTCTTTTAATGTAATTCTGACTGGAGTAGCAGTACAAACAAGTCCTACATCATGGGGACCTTTAGTCCATAAGAGTCTGGCACTTGAGAAAGATCTGCATCTGTAACAGAATCAAAGGATCTACCTGGTGTAGGCATCCTTACTTCCAATATTGTCCTTAACGTTATGTCATCCTGAAAGACAATAACCGTTTTCTTAGAGTCATCATCAAACTATTGATCATCCAGTATTTCCTTAACCATTTTACCTGGCTAAATGAACTTAACACATGCCCATAAGACATGGTTGTGATCACAGGCTATCAGAGCGCCATACAGTAGATTGGTGTTATCTCTAAGGCCTCTATTTGCTGTATCAACTCATTGTCAAATATCCAAGAATCTTGCCCTTGTCCTCTGAAAAGGAATTCTTTGGGTAACTGAACCGCCCTTCCCAATAACTCTGGCGTTTCTGCTACTATTGTGTGTTTTCGCTGTGGTAAATGCTTCAACATCAATGTGTTGAGCTCTAATTTGTTCTCCAGTAGATGAATATACTGTTACTGCAATCCTGGAAGGAGGGACTCCATGATTAGATCAAATCATAGTACCATCAGGCTCAAAATGAATTGTCATGTTTAATTTAGCCATACGATCTCACCTCAATAGATTACCTGGGACAACCGGAGATAATAGTAAACAGTTGTCAATGTACCTCCATCCTATTTCCATGTCCACTTGTTCAGTAAACAGAAACCTCATTACCACCCAAGAGAATCCTTATGTGTTCATCAATCGGTTACAAATTGGAAGGTCTCCATCTTTAGTACAAGATGGGGTTGCTCCTGTGTCTATGAGGATTTATATCTCCTTTAGTTACCGTCACATTGGGTTCCTTATCTGGCCTGTGCGTCACTGACAGTACTGGACACATGGGACTACTCTGTGGGCACCTTCATTGCATATATCCTCCCAAGTAATTTGTTTGGAAGGCGTTTCCTACCCTTACAATTGCACCTCCCTGTCCACCTTGAGGTGCAAAGTTGCCATTGGGGGTACTTGGCAACTTTGCTGTGGCTGTATTTGTTGTACTTGAGGCATTACTGGTTGCTGAACATTTTGTAGTGGTGTTTGAGGTACATATATTATTATTTGCAGGTTTTACTGTTTGGGATGAACTCACTCCAGGTAGGTACCTGAAAGTGAGAAGAGGAAACTGTGGTCATAAATCCAGACCAAAATATGCACAGTGGGTGTTGCGCAGTGCTCTGTTGAGGAGATACGCAAGAGAAGGTATGACTTGCGTTCCAGTGCCAAAGAGAGGGTAGCCAGCAGGCTAAAGGAGGCAAGGAGCACTGGAGGAGGACCACCCACCCAGACACCATCCACACCAATGGAAGGCATGGTGGAGTCCACACTGCTACTTGAAGCTGTCAGGGGTGTCACTGACATTGACACCTCAGGGACACCGAGCACCAGCAAAGGTAAGGCCAGCAATAATGTGTATCCCCATATGTGCATGTACAAATGCCCCTTAAAAGATAGCTATTAGTTAGATGCATTGTGATAAGTAGTTCATGCCACATCTTACATACAACACAACTATGCCTTATGGGAGTGGTAGTCCACAACCCTAAAGTCAAAATACCACAGAAATAGCAAGTTAGTGTTCAGCCAAATAGATAAACAACACAACGGACTCATAGTGATACAATGTCAGTGTACATTTTATACTCTTGTGCAACATCTTGTGCTATATATACATAAATGACATGCTGCACATTGTCGTTGCAGATGTCCCGGGCCCTGCTGCAGTAGAAGGTAGAAATGTGGGGGATGTCGAAACACAGCCACAGTCTGACTCCAATACAAGTGAGTCTTTCAGTATTGCACCAACTAGACGCAGGGAAAGGGTTTTACCTCTCTCAGAGTATAACCTGGACTCAGATGAGACACCAGATGAAGTCCCCACACCACCCTCAGAGGCTAGATCCACAGGAAGACAGCAGTCCCTGCCCCAGCGGCAGTCAACTCCCCTCAGGACGCGTCACGATGCAGGCAGACAGTGCACAGATGAAGGAGAGGGCCCATCAATCTTTGGTGGCTGAAAGTGCAGCGCCTGCAATGCAAACACATGAGGTCAATGAACAGGCAGTTGGTGTCAATCGATCAGAACATGGGCACAATGCACAGGCAGTTTGAGTCTCACAATGACAATATGGGAGTACTGCACAAACAGATGGATACACTCAATGAAAACACTGGATCAATGAACAAGCAGTTGGAGTCTCTGAATGAGGGACAGCAAACAGCAGCAGAAAACACAAAGGAGTTGACAAATGCCATTAGGGACCTCTGCACAGAGATTCAGCTGGAGCGTGTCAGCCACCGTAGACACCATCGCCAATTTATGGGAAGGTTTGATGGGTTCTGCAGATCAGTCAATCGGCTTGCTAGCTCAACTGCCTTGATTTCACAACGTATTGTGGGCATACAGGTGGAGATGGCGCATTGCAGTCCGGACGTTGCACAGGGATTGGTGCAGATAACCAATGTCCTGGATGTAATGCAGACAGCACGCAGTGCTACAAACAGCGAACTGGGTGGTGGAGATAGTGAGGAGTTAGTCTTACAGCCCCTGTAATGGATCCTAGGCGTCGCAGTACCAGACACAGTACTGCCTGACACATCAGCTAAACTAGCGGGGAGAATAATTTTAAACAGACTTCAAACATGGGCGGAAGGAAACAACATCTTATCTCCAGTGCAGTATGGCTTCCGCACAGGACTAGGTACAGTGGAACAGGGCCTGAATTTAAGTATTTTAGTGGGGAAGTATACAAAGATCAGAGAGGGTAATCTGTACCTGGCCTTCCTAGATTTATCCTCAGCATTTGACTGCGTTTTACATGAGAAGTTATGGGACATTTTAACAAGCATGGGGGTTGAATCAACAATAGTTCATTTTATACAGGACTTGTATACAGGGTGTAGAGCAAGAGTAAGGTATGGGATGAGAGGGGAGTGTACCAGGCCTTTTGGTATACACAGAGGGGTGTGCCAAGGCTGTGTTCTCGCTCCACTCTTGTTTTCATTATATATAAACAACTTAGAATGTGAATTGACAAGGAAATGTAAAGACCTTCCCCAAATAGGTAATCGTGCTGTCCCCGCACTCCTTTAAGCAGATGATGCAGTACTTATGGCTAGGACACCGTTAGCCCTTCAAAAACTCCTAACCACTTGCATAATCTTCATGACAGACTTGGGACTTACAGTCAACCGTTCAAAAACTTTTATAATGAACTGTGGCAGGAAACTGGGCAAGACCTATTACACTACTATCCATGAGGACAAGGTGGCGATAGCTCGTACTTTCTCATATTTGGGTATAATGTTTGATAAACAGGGTACTTGGGCACACTGTGTGAAAACAAAAAAAGATCAGATCATTAAAACAACGGCGGCCTTGAAGATTTTTTCTTAAAGGCTAGGGGGGATTACCCCGCCGAATATGGTGAAGATCTATAAAGCTAAGTGCATCTCGGCTGCTATGTACGGAGCAGGTATTTGGGGGTATACCAATTGTAATTCAATTCAGATGGTGGAGAATGATTTCCTCAGATATTTGCTAATGGTACCAAATAGCACATCATCATACATTAGCCATGCGGAATTAGGGGTCCCCTTTGTAGTTTACTTGATAAAGATACAGCCATTATTACTATGGCACAAAGGGGGTCATTCTGACCCTGGCGGTCACCGACCACGGGAGCACCGCCAACAGGCTGGCGGTGCTCCCGAGGGCATTCTGACCGCGGCGGTTCAGCCGCGGCCAGAAAGGGTAAACCGGCGGTCTCCCGCCGGTTTACCACTGCCCTTGTGAATCCTCCATGGCTGCGGAGCGCGCTCCGCAGCCATGGGGATTCTGACACCCCCTACTGCCATCCTGTTCCTGGCGGGTCTCCCGCCAGGAACAGGATGGCGGTAGGGGGTGCCGCGGGGCCCCTGGGGGCCCCTGCAGTGCCCATGCCCATGGCATGGGCACTGCAGGGGCCCCCGTAAGAGGGCCCCGCAAAGTATTTCAGTGTCTGCTAAGCAGACACTGAAATACGCGACGGGTGCAACTGCACCCGTCGCACCCCTGCAACTACGCCGGCTCAATTCTGAGCCGGCGTCCTCGTTGCAGGGGCATTTCCTCTGGGCCGGTGGGCGCTCTTTTGGAGAGCGCCCGCCGGCCCAGAGGAAATGTCTGAATGGCCGCCGCGGTCTTTTGACCGCGGTGCGGTCATTCAGCGGCGGTACCTTGGCGGACGGCCTCCGCCGTCCGCCAAGGTCAAAATGACCCCCTAAGTGTGGACCTCCGAGCATACTGGACTAAACAAGGCCATTTTATCTGATTGTATGAGGCTAATACACTCACTCAGAGTCCCCTGGTTGAGATACATTATGACCTTTTATTGAAAATATGGGGTGCAAAGACTATTACTTAAATCCACAATCACTGGAAAAAATAACCAGGAGAAAACTGAGGGCCTTGACAGTGAAGTACCTGGAAGAACAGAGATGGGAAGTTGAATCAAAAAAACCTAGTGTCATGTCTAATCAACTAATCTTGTCCACGGACGCGGTGCAGCCTTATCTAGCAAGTGCGATAAACCCTCGACATCGATTTGTCCTTACAAGATTACGCGTAGACACTTTCCATCGTTTAGTAACCTTTCCGACTATGAATGACTGGAGTAGAACCCTAAGAGCATGCCCCTGTGATGTGAAGGCAGCCCAATCTACGATGCACGTGGTCCTCTTTTGTAAATTCTATGATAAACAGAGAAAATGCCTTTTATTGCCTTTTTTAAGATCGACTAAATTGCTTCACTTTCGTCATGCGTATTTTAGTTTACAGATTTTGGCCCTCATTCCAAGTGACCGCCGCCCGCCAAGCGGGAACCGCCAATTGGCCGCTCCGCGGTCAAAAGACCGCGGGGGCCATTCTGACTTTCCCGCTGGGCCAGCGGGCGCCCGCCAAGGGAGCGCCCGCCGGCCCAGCGGGAAAGGGCCTGCAACACAGAAGCCGGCTCCGGATGGAGCCGGCGGTGTTGCAGGTGTGCGACGGGTGCAGTTGCACCCGTCGCGCTTTTCACTGTCTGCTAAGCAGACAGTGAAAAGCATACTGGGGCCCTGTTAGGGGGCCCCTGCACTGCCCAAGCCAGTGGCATGGGCAGTGCAGGGGCCCCCAGGGGCCCCAGGACACCCGTTCCCGCCATCCTGTTTCTGGCGGTGAAAACCGCCAGAAACAGGCTGGCGGGAAGGGGGTCGGAATCCCCATGGCGGCGCTGCTTGCAGCGCCGCCATGGAGGATTCGCCCAGCCGGGGCTAATCCGGCGGGGAACCGCCGGACCCGGTTTTCCGACCGCGGCTGTCGGAATGGGCACTGAAGCACCGCCAGCCTGTTGGCGGTGCTTCCGTTGCCCGCAGCCCTGGCAATGGGGGCCACAGTTTGCATGAGCACTTTATTTACTATTCAGGTATGGGAATCTGCACATGAATCTAAATAAAAGTAAATGGAAACAGTCTACTTTATATTCAATTTGCTAAGTGTGTAGTCTTTGCCCTGAATCTGTAGAGCATTTTATGTTTTTAGCCCTGTGTATGTGAAGGCCAGAAGAAGATGGATAGTCCCGGCATGCTGATTCATGTCTATTTTACGATATGATTTTAAGATCAGATAATACGGAATGGCTCTTTTTTTCTGTATCAAGGTACCTGCTTTTTGCCTGGTGTATTAGGGTAAAAATATTAGCTAACAATTAGTATTATTTACCACTTGGTTATTATGTAACTATTACAAATCCCCGTGGATGACATTTTATGCTGTATTGCTGTTTTTTACACATTGACGATGTTGAGAATGTATTTTTCTCTTTTATTTTTTTTAATGTATTTATATATGCGTTTTTATGAGATGATTTATTTTATGTAAATGATCATGCATTGATTGAATAAATTACTACTAAGAAGGATTGGGACAGACAGGCAAAAATGTCAGCATGAGGAAGCTCAGCACCTTGGGTTTTAATGAGATGATGTATTTTATGTAAATGATCATGCATTGATTGAATACATTACCACTAACAAGGATTGAGACAGACAGGCAAAAACGTTAGTATGAAGAAGCTAAGCACCTTGGGTTTGGACACAGGTTCCTGGGAGGGGCTCGGAGAAGGCTCAGTGAGATGCAGGGGAAAAAGACGGTACTAGGACATGTTCCACAATCATGTCCAGATGGCGAGTTAAAGGTTACAGAGCAACAGTGGAGGAAGTTGGCTCTGTATATACTATCTCAAAGTAAGAGATAGTGTGCACAGAGTCCAAGGGTTCCCCTTAGAAGTAAGATAGTGGCAAAATTAGATAATTCTAATGCTCTATTTTGTGGTAGTGTGGTTGAGCAGTAGGCTTATCAGAGGGTAGTGTTAAGCATTTGTTGTACACACACACAGGCACTGGTCATCCCCGCTTGTTCCAAAAATGGCCATCAGCGTCGTCTGTCCTGTGGTAAAGCTCACGTAGCTGCAGGTTCAGGGCATTGGTGGTCAAGATGCACTTATCAGTGTTATCCTATGAAAGGACTAGATTTCTCATGTTTTTAGAGGCAGCTGCCATCTTGGGGTGTGGCAGGCCTATAAAGCCCAGCCACACCCAAGCACGTTGCTCACTATTTTGAAGACTTCGATGCAGCCAGACCTCGTGGAGGTTTCTCTGGAAAAGTCCAGAGTTTCTGAATGGCAGAGTATCGTCTAATTAGAGTCCATGGTGCATCAAAAAATGAGTAGGTCGTTCTCGTAGCCGTAAGGCCTTGCTGAATCCAAGTTTGGAGGAAGTTAATACTTCCAAGAGGTAATGCGCTTTGTGTGCACGTGATTCATGTTTTTTCCGTTCATAGATGTAAAGCGCTCTTTTGGCTCAGTGAATTCAAAGCGTTTCAGTTCACAGAGATAACGCGCTAAGTGCACATGTAATTCATGGTGTTTCCATTCACAGATGTAAAGCGCTCTTTTGGCTCAGTGATTCAAAGCAATTCAGTTCACAGAGATAACGCGCATAGTGCACGTGTAATTCATGGTGTTTCCGTTCACAGATGTAAAGCGCTCTTTTGGCTTAGTGATTCAAAGCGATTCAGTTCACAGAGATAACGTGCTTAGTGCACATGTAATTCATGGTGTTTCCGTTCACAGATGTAAAGCGCTCTTTTGGCTCAGTGATTTAAAGCGATTCAGTTCACAGAGATAACGCGCTTATTGCACATGTAATTCATGGTGTTTCCGTTCACAGATGTAAAGCGCTCTTTTGGCTCAGTGATTCAAATCGATTCAGTTCACAGAGATAACGCGCTTAGTGCACATGCAATTCATGGTGTTTCCTTTCACAGATGTAAAGCGCTCTTTTGGTTCAGTGATTCAAAGCGATTCAGTTCACAGAGATAACGCGCTTAGTGCACATGTAATTCATGTTTTTTCTGTTTACAGATGTAAAGCGCTCTTTTGGCTCAGTGATTTAAAGCGATTCAGTTCACAGAGATAACACGCTTATTGCACATGTAATTCATGGTGTTTCCGTTCACAGATGTAAAGCGCTCTTTTGGTTCAGTGATTCAAATCGATTCAGTTCACAGAGATAACGCGCTTAGTGCACATGCAATTCATGGTGTTTCCATCCACAGAAGTAAAGCGCTCTTTTGGCTCAGTGATTCAAAGTGATTCAGTTCACAGAGATAACACGCTTAATGCACATGTAATTCATGTTTTTTTCTGTTTACAGATGTAAAGCACTCTTTTAGCTCAGTGATTCAAAGCGATTCAGTTCACAGAGATAACGCGCTTAGTGCACATGTAATTCATGGTGCTTCCGTTCACAGGTGTAAAGTGCTTTTTTGGCTCAGTGATTCAAAGCGTTTCAGTTCACAGAGATAACGCGCTTAGTGCACATTTAATTCATGGTGTTTCAGTTCCCAGATATAAAGCGCTTCCTGGTGTTATTAAGCAAGGCGCTTTAGGTTTTGATTAGTAAAACCTTTTTTGTCAGTTATTATTGTGAATGTGAAAGTATTTTGGAGATAAAACTAATCAAAGTTTTCATTGATTTTTGAATAACTTAAGATATGAAAAAACATTTAAGACTCTGAGATTTTCTAAGTCATGATCAAAGGTTTATGATGTGAATACATAAATGGTACAGGATCGATATTCTGTGTAAAATCATAGTTCAACGTTCTTGCCATCTCTTGAATCTGAGGTCGTATTTTCACAAGGGGCTTCGCCCCCATTTTAGAAGAGGTCTCCACCTGATGTCTCGGAGACACATTTAGTCAAGAGTCTATAAACGATTTACGTTTTTCTATGAATGAGTAAATGCATGTTGTTCTAACCTTTCCTTTTCAGATCTCTCTCCCTGCTGTTACCTTCCCTAAATTCCCTTACCCGGACTGGCTTCACCATAACTCTGTGCTATAATAGCTTTCTGAGTTGGTGACGCCGGGAGGTGGACCTTTTGTTCAGCAACGTGCAGATCCAGAGGAAAGGACCCTCTTTATGCCTCCTCCCTGAGGGGAGAGGGGCACATCCCCAATCCTATTGGGGGAATCCTCCAAACTTAAGATGGAGGATTTCTAAAGGCAGGGGTCACCTCAGCTCAGGACACCTTTGAGGCTGTCCTGACTGGTGGGTGACTCCTCCTTGTTTTTCTCATTATCTCCTCCAGCCCTGCTACCAAAAGTGGGGGCAGTGGCCGAAGGGGCGGGCATCTCCACTAGCTGGGATGCCCTGTGGCGCTGTAACAAAAGGGGTGAGCCTTTGAGGCTCACCGCCAGGTGTTACAGATTCTGCAGGGGGAGGTGAGAAGCACCTCCACCCAGTACAGGCTTTGTTCCTGGCCACAGAGTGACTAAGGCACTCTCCCCAAGTGGCCAGCAACTCGTCTGGTTGTGGCAGGCTGGCAGAAACTGGTCAGCCTAACACTAGAAGTCGGATTGGTATTCAGAGGGCATCACTAAGATGCCCTCTGGGTCCATTTTACAATAAATTCCACACTGGCATCAGTGTGCATTTATTGTGCTGAGAAGTTTGATACCAAACTTCCCAGATTTCAGTGTAGCCATTATGGAACTGTGGAGTTCGTGTTTGACAAACTCACAGACCATATACGCTTATAGCTACCCTGCACTTACAATGTCTAAGGGTTTGCTTAGACACTGTAGGGGCATAGTTCTCATGCATATATGCCCTCACCTGCGGTATAGCGCACCCTGTCTTAGGGCTGTTAGGCCTGCTAGAGGGGTGACTTACTGTTGTGTTTGGAACCTGGTGTGTGGAATGCGGGGCTCGTGGGAGAATGACGGGAGGTTGGAATGTTGGGGGAATGACGAGGCGGACGGAGTGAAGAGTTGAGAAGACGGCGGTTGGGGCGGATGTCAGCACTCTTTTGAGGTGGCTCTGTATCGTGAAGAAATAAACGCATAGTGAACACATTCATCGTGTGGAAAATTCTTCGTTTGATCATAACATATTTTGGCTACGAGTGGTACTTGAAGAGCCACCTCGGAACTCACGTTCGGATTTTTGGCCATTTTCGGGCTGGACACTTCACCATCTTTTAGAGTTTCTTCTCCCATTAAGGTGAGATATGTGCTGACGCAGCGACCGTCCTGGTGTCTATATTTTCAGAAATTGGTATGTGCGGCCCCCAACTGAACGCAGCCTGCGCGCGAGTTGAGACCTCAGAAATTGGTTGTGCGGCCCCCAACTGAATACAGCCTGCGCGCGAGTCGAGATCTCAGTCTGTTCAGCGCTGGAATTGCCTCACGTCTCAGTACTTCACGAGCAAGGTGTGCGTGTGCACAATATCTCTGTTGGAGATTTTCCGGATGAGTCTGTTCAAGCGCGTTACATAGTAACCTGGTTAACGAGGGTATTTGTGTGAAACACACTTTTAAGTGACTACTCCTCTGCGCCTGTACGTGTTTGTTATCTTTGATACCAATTTTTGGTTGGCAGCAAGTTTTATCATTCTCCAATCCAGGCAATTTTTGGGATATTTTTGTACTGAACGCTATGCAATCTGTGGCTGCCCCCCCTCCATTTCTTGACACACCTGGTGAACCACCGGTGTCTTGGCCTCAATGGTTTGATACGTTTGAAACTTATTTAGGAGCTATTGGAGCATCACGTTTTAGACCAGAGAGGAAAAAATTTCTATTACTACACTCATTGGGTTTTGAAGGACGAGAGACTTTGAAACACCTTCCGGATGTCGAAGTGGTGGATGGAGAGGAACTGGACGAATATCAAGAGACAGTAAAAAAACTTCTTTTGAGATTTGATAAACTGCCGAGTATTGTAGTATTACGCCACAAATTTTTTAAGAGAGTTCAGCTACAGAGTGAATCAATTGATGAGTTTGTCAGCGCTCTCCGTAAATTGTGTGCACAATGTCAATTTGGTACATTTCGTGATCAGTTGATAAGAGACCAGCTCATAGGGAATTGTTTTGATAAACACATCCAACAAAGACTTCTTACCATGGGTGATCCGTTGCTTGATGATGTAATTAAGCAAGCAAAGAGTATTGAACTGGCTCAAGCCTCTCTTAAGGAACTTTCGGCTCAACGCAAGGAAGAAGAGAAACCTTGTATCAATGTTGTTTCTTCTCGAAAGGATCTTAGGACCAGCAATAATCAATTTTTCAAAAGTAGCAATATATGTTTTAGATGTGGGAATTTTCCACATCCAAAAGACTCTAAAGGTTGTCCTGCCAAGAATGTGGTGTGTCACAAATGTGGCAGGACAGGACATTTCGCTAGGGTGTGTCAGAATCCTGGAAATAAGAATGCTAAAATCAGCAGTGTGTGTGATGACAAAGAAATGTCTGTTCAATGTTTGGAGAATGAATTTCGTGACATGATTGTGGTAGTCACAGATGAACAAGTGCTTTCGGGAGATTCGGAGGAGTGTGTGGATCCGTATGTGGATATTCGTGTGGGGGGTAAAACACTCCATCTTCTGGTGGATTCTGGGGCACGCATCACAATGATAACCTCAGACCTGTTTAAGAAAACGTGGGGTACTAGGAAGTTGTTTCCTCCTGACAGAGCACCAGTTTCCTATGAGGGAAGGAATATTGAGTTGGAGGGTTTCATCGATGATGTGTTGGAGTTTAAGGGGCGCAAAATTTGTGGAAAGGTATATGTGGCGGTCAAGGGTCTTAATATTTTAGGTTGGTTCCACCTAGGTCTTTTTGGTATGGTACTGAGACCAGGTACTTCGGAACAGGTGATGGTAGTTAAAGATCATAGTGATTTTGATTTATCGACTCTTCATAAGATGTTCCCTTGTGTTTTTGAGAAAAAATTAGGGTGTATCAAAGGTTTTAAACATAGTATCAAAATCAAATGTGACGCCATACCCATTAAGCACAAATTAAGAGCAGTACCTTTCAGTTTGAGGGATGACCTGAAGTCAGAAATAGAGAAATTACAAGTGTCAGGTGTAATTGAGCCGATTGAGTCTAGCTTATGGTTATCTCCCATTGTCGTCGCACGCAAACGCAATGGCGAGATGCGTTTGTGTGTTGATTTGAGGAGTCTCAACAAAGAGATTTGGGTTGACTCCTTTCCGCTACCCAGAATCAATGATTTGCTTGAGAAATTGAATGGGGCAGTATGGTTTTCTAAAATTGATTTAGCGTCGGCTTATCACCAAGTTGTCCTTGATGAAGATTCCAGACATCTCACGGCCTTTAACACACCTTTTGGTACTTTTCAATTTCGTAGGATGCCGTTTGGTCTGGCCTCGGCGGCTGCAGTTTTCCAGCGTATCATGTCACATCTCCTTAGAGATATTGACGGGGTCCTGGTATTTCAGGACGATGTGTTGATTTTTGCCAAACAGCTATTTGAACATGACACTGTGCTTAAGTCTGTTTTACGGATTTTTGAGGAGAATGGGGTGGTGGTTAAAGAGGACAAGTGTGAATTTTGGAAAAAAGAGATTGAATTTTTGGGACATGTGGTTTCTGCGGAAGGGGTGAAGCCGAGACCTGGGTTTGTGGATGCTATTCGAGAGTGTCCTCAGCCAAAGAACAAGGACGAGCTTCGCTCTTTTGTTGGGTTGTGCGAATTTTATTCTAGGTTTATTCCTAATTACGCTTCCAAAATGAAATCTTTATCCAATATGTTGAAGGAAAGGGTTGAATTTATGTGGGATGCGGGGTGTCAGGACACGTTTGATTTGGTAAAATCTGAAATGATTAAGGCTAAGGCATTACGTCCATGTGATCCAGCATTGAGGTGTAAAATAATGGTTGACGCTAGTAAGTACGGTTTGGGTGCTGTCCTTGTGCAGGACACTGAATGTGGTGAAGCTATCATCAGTTATGCCTCTAGAGTATTGAGAGAAGCTGCGTTGAACTACTCGGTAATAGAGAAAGAGTTATTGGCTTGTGTCTGGGCGAGTGAAAAGTTTAGGAGTTATATATGGGGCAGAAGGTTTGTCATTGTGACAGATCATAAACCTCTCATTTATATTATTAGTGGAGATAAAACCAACTATACTACACCACGCATCGCCCACCTAACTACTAAATTGTTACAATATGATGTGGAGGTCAAATTTTTGCCTGGGAAATTCAATGTGAGAGCGGATTTTCTATCTAGGTTTCCTGTAACGACTTTTGATGATTTTGACTCTGAAGATGATAGAGAGGATTGTTTTGTTGCCACTGTGGATCTTCCAGCGTCCAAAGCCTTTAGCAAAGCTGATTGGGAAGAGGCTTTTCGGAAGGATCCAGTGTTGGTCCAAGTTAGAGAATTTGTCGTCAATGGTTGGCCGAGAGAAAAGAATGTTGCTTTACCACTACAACCATTTTGTAAAGTTGCGAGTGAAATCTCAATAGAAGATCAGATTCTTTTGAGGGGTGAGAGGTGTATTCCTCCCTATGACATACGTTCGGGTCTGATAGAGTTGGCACATGAAGGACACTTTGGAGCGACTATGACCAAGAGGAGATTGAGGGAAAGTTATTGGTGGCCTTCCATGGATAAAGAGGTGGATGCTGTGGTCAAAAGGTGTGTGGTATGCAATTCTGCGGAAAAGGGTCTGAAAGTACGTACGCCACCTTTGCATCCCATTGAAGTGCCAGAAAGACCGTGGTCTAAGGTGGGAATAGACATGGTTGGGCCGTTTAATTTTCTTCCCCACAACTTACAATATGCTTTTGTTCTTATGGATTATCACAGTAGATGGCCTGAAGTTCGCTTTTGTGCTGTACCTTCAACGTCCAATGCTGTTTTGTTTCTTAAAGAAGTGTTTATGCGTGAGGGATTTCCAGAAACTATTATCTCAGACAATGGGGTACAGTTCGTGAGTTCTGAGATGGAAGATTTCTTAAGACAATCTGGTATTATACATTTGAAGAGTTCTTTATATCACCCCCAAACTAATGGTTTGGTTGAGAGGATGAATAGAGTGGTTGGTGACTGTATAAAATGGGCGAGATGCAATAATTATGACGTTGCTAAGGCTGTGAGCACTATGTTGTGGGTATATCGTTCAACACCTCATTCATTGACTAATATCTCACCGTTTGAGGCACTAAGAGGTCGAAAACCTAATACTGTCCTGTTCCCGTCGTGGTTAGCGAGTAATTTGAAAAACAAAACATACAGTGGAGGTATGAGTGTGGTTGAGTGGGAAAATGTGAGGTCAGGACAAGAGCGCATGAAAAGAAGATTTGATACTATTAAAGCCACCAAATTGTGTATGGTTAATCCTGGAGACTGCGTGCGTATAAAGAAAAGTGTAACTGTTAAAAAAGGTGATGTTTGTTTCAGTAATCCAGTCAGAGTGAGAAAAGTTTATGGGAATGCAGTTATGGTTGGTGATGGTCGTTGGTGGAATCTATCCAAAGTTGTAAAACTTTCTGAAGATTCAGATTCGGGGGCTTGTAGTGAGCGTGATGACAGTATGGATGGAGAAAGGAGCTATGGTGGGAATTTTAATTTATATGCCCAAAATTCACATAAAGTGGATTCTCATAAGGCTGCTTCAGATGGATTGGTAGACTTTCCACGCCGATCTTCCAGTGAAAGATTTTTACCATGGAAATTAAGACCTGAGCACTAGTTCTTTCGATTTTGTTGTACCTTTCGTGTTTGTGTGTTTTAGGGAGTATTTTGTTTTTTATTCTCTGTATTTTTTTGTTTTAAAAAAAAAAAAAAAAAGGGGAAGATGGTATGTTGTGTTTGGAACCTGGTGTGTGGAATGCGGGGCTCGTGGGAGAATGACGGGAGGTTGGAATGTTGGGGGAATGATGAGGCGGACGGAGTGAAGAGTTGAGAAGACGGCGGTTGGGGCAGATGTCAGCACTCTTTTGAGGTGGCTCTGTATCGTGAAGAAATAAACGCATAGTGAACACATTCATCGTGTGGAAAATTCTTCGTTTGATCATAACACTTACCTAAGCCACAGGCACTGTGAGGTTGGCAAGGCACTCTGAGTGGAGTGCCATGTCGACGTAGTCATTTTCTCCCCACCAGCACACACAAGCTGTGAGGCAGTGTGCATGTGCTGAGTGAGGGGTCCCCAGGGTGGCATAAGACATGCTGCAGCCCTTAGAGACCTTCCCTGGCATCAGGGCCCTTGGTACCAGGGGTACCATTTACAAGGGACTTATATGAGTGCAAGGGCTGTGCCAATTGTGGAAGCAGAGGTACAGTTTAGGGAAAGGACACTGGTGCTGGGGCCTGGTTAGCAGGGTCCCAGCACACTTTCAATCATAACTTGGCATCAGCAAAAGGCAAAACGTCAGGGAGTAACCATGCCAAGGAGGCATTTCCTTACACACAGCCAGAGCCTTGTACACACAATGATGGACCGATGAGTTCAGGGCTTTAGCCAGTTCCTCCTCTAATCTGAACTCCTTCACAGTATAAAGCTGCTCAGGCTTCCAACTGAGAGGAAAACCACGTAAAAGGAATGCAAAGAATGCAGCACTCTTAGTCTGAGTAATACATTTATTAAGGCACATCCCAATTTTCATGCACAGAGAAGATAACGTGAGCTTTTATTTCAAAGGCAATTCTAAAAATAATCACAACAGTGAAATAATGATAACAGAACTCAACAATGGTTCTTATATATATGTGTATATATATATATATATATATATATATACATATATATATATATATATATGCCCTCATTACAACCCTGGCGGTTGTTGTTAAAGTGGCGGTATAACCACCAACAGGCCAATATTGTGACCATGGCGGAAAGATCTCCGATAGACAGCCAATGTACCACACCGACCGCCAGGGAGGAAACAACAGGCACCACTGTGGTAGTCGCCTACAACCGGGCGGAAGTCAATGTTCCGCCCACCATATTATGACCCAGGAAACCACCACCTTTTCCGGGGTGGTACCAACAACATCAAAAGCCTGGCACAAACAGACCTCAGAAGGGAAAGGACTCACCATTGGAGACACAGGGAACAACCACGGCGCCTTGGAGCCCAAGCTGCATGTCTTCCCCATGATCTTCTACGTGCTGCTTCACCACGAACACCAATGCCGGTGAGTACAGACACTTAGCTCACAAGGGAGGGAGGGAGGAAAAAGAGAGTGACACACACGCACAACACTCCCTCCCCCAACACCATACACACAATCAGCTGCATTACTAAAACATTTTACCCCGTACCTCGGATGAATAATGCAAGGACAAAACAAATTTGAAAAAGTGAATGTAATGAGATCAACACATCAAGATAAATCAGTGAGGTAAGATAATAGATATATAAAGATGTACATAAAAAGGGACACAGCCCAGTCCACAATGTACGTTGTCCACATGGCCACAGGCCAAAGTCCAAGGCCAAACATGGCACCTGCCTCAACACGGAGAGAACACTGCAGGGGCATCAGTTGGTAAATAGGCAGGCACCTCAGGGGGACGGGGGATGGAGGGGCACCTCAGCTGGCAGATGGAACAAGACCACTGGTTCTGGAGGGGGCAACATGCCCTGTGCTTGGTCCTGGGGAGTGCAAGGTCACAGTCTCTTGAGTGGGTGACTTGCCCACTTGCTCTGGAGGGGGCAACATACCCTGTGCTTGGTCCTTGGGAGTGCAAGGCCATAGTCTCTCAAGTGGGTGACTTGCCCTCTTGCTCTGGAGGGGGAAAAATGCCAGGTGCTTGGTCCTGGTGAGTGCAAGTTCACACTCTCTCGAGTGGGTGACTTGCCCACTTGCTCTGGAGGGGGCAACATACCCTGTGCTTGGTCCTGGGCAGTGGAAGGCTACGGTCTCTCGAGTGGGTGACTTGCCTACTTGCTCTGGCGGGGGCAACATGCCCTGTGCTTGGTCCTGGGGAGTGCAAGGCCATAGTCTCTCAAGTGGGTGACTTGCCACTTGCTCTGGAGAGGGCAACATGCCATGTGCTTGGTCCTGGGGAGTGCAAGGCCACAGTCTCTCAAGTGGGTGACTTGCCCACTGGTTCTGGAGGGGACCGTGCCCTGTGCTCTTGATCCTGGTGAGTCAGGGGTAGGTGGGTGTCATACCCACTGCTTGTGGAGGGGGCATTGTGCTCTGTGCTCTTGATCCTGGGGAGTACAAGGTCACAGTCTCTCAGGTGGGTGTCATACCCACTGGATTTGCAGAGGGCAGGCCGCACAGCAGCCCATGGAGGCAGGATTACATACCGTCCATCGGCTGTGACGGCTGCACACTGGAGGTGGTGGTGGTGGTGCTGCTGGCGGGGGAGGCTCCTGCCCATCCCTTACACCCTCGGACGCTGCTCACTGGTGGTGGTAGTGCTGCTGCTGGTGGGGGGAGACTCCTGCCCATCCCCTGCAACCTCGGACAGCTGCTCACTGGTGGTGATGGTGCTGTTGCTGGTGGGGGGAGGCTCCTGCCCATCCCCTGCAACTTCAGACGGCAGCTCCCTGGTGGTGGCGGTGCTGGTGGGGGGAGGCTCCTGCCCATCCCCTGCAACCTCGGATGGCTGCACAACCATGGTTAGTGGTGGGGGCTGCGTCACGGTTCCTGCCCCAGGCCCCTTGCTCTTCCTGCCTGCTGGTGCAGGCTCCTTAGTCTTCCTGGCAGATGGGGCAGGCTCCTTAACCTTCTTAGCAGCAGCTGGGGCAGGCTCCTTAGTCTTCCTGGCAGTTGGGGCAAGCTCCTTAACCTTCTTAGCAGCAGTTGGGCAGGCTCCTTTGTCTTCCTGCCACTAGCTGGGGCAATCTCCTTTGTCTTCCTGGCAGCAACTTGGGCAGGCTCCTTTCCCTTGAGGCTGCCTGTTGCAGGCTCCTTCACCCTAAGGACATGTGCCCTGGATCCTTTTCCACCATGAGTGTGATGACGACTGGGCCCATGGTCTGGGTGGCTGAGGTGCTTGGCTGGGTTCTTCCTACCCTCGCCAGATGTGCAGGACGGGGAGGTCAATGGTGGATAGGAACAGTTTTTTAGGGACATTCGTGCGGGAAGAGGGAGAAAGTTTGTCAGTGGAGGAAGAGGGAGTGGTTGCAGGAGGTGTCTGCTGATTTTGGGTACAGGTGCATGGGCTGTGTGCTGTGTGCTGTTGTGAGGTGGGTAGCTGTTGGGTGTCTGAGTGCTTGTGTTTGTGTACCCTAAGAGTGGGGGGACAGACACAGTTGGAGAGGACACAGGGGACGTGTGCATGGCTGTTGTGGAGCTGTCTGCCAGTGAGAAGTATGTTCTGCTTGGTATGATGTGATACTGGTAGTGGATGATGATGTAGTGCATGCAGGTGTGAGTGTAGACAGAATTAGGAGGCAGGTGGAGGAGGAGGGGAGACAGTGGAAATTATGGATGTTGGTATGTCTGCATCTGGATTGTGTTTGTGTGAGTGCCTGTGGGATGAAGTGTGGTGCTTGTGTTTGCCTGTACCACTCTTGTGTGTTGTCTTGTGTGCATGCCTGTGTACTTGGGAAAGGTTGGGGTTGAGGAGAATGGGACTGGGAAGAGGAAGTTGGAGGCCGAGTTCTATGCAATGAGACATATCCCCAACATAATTGGGGTGATTGATAGAACACATATTGCATTTGTCCCCCCCATCAAAATGAACAGGTGCTCAGAATTCGTAAGAGTTTCCACTCTATGAATGTACAGATGGTGTGCTTGGCGGACCAGTACATCTCCCACATCAATGCTAAGTATCCTGGGTCGGTGGATGATGCCTTTGTCCTGAGGAATAGCAGCATCCCAAATGTGATGGCCCAACTACAGAGGCACAGGGTGTGGCTAATAGGTGTGCCCTGGTCCCTACCCAGTATTTGTAGGTGTATGGGTATGGTGTGGGCCATGTAGGATAGTGTGTGGCTAAATGTTGTCCCTCAATATTACAGGTGCCTCTAGTTACCCAAACCTATCATGGCTGCTGACCCCTGAGAGGAATGCCAGGACAAGGGCCGAAGAACGTTATAATGAGGCACATGGGCAAACCAGAAGGATAACAGAACGGACCTTTGGCATCCTGAAGGCCAGGTTCAGGTGCCTCCATCTAACAGGTGGATCCCTGTGCTACTCACCCAAGAAGGTCTGCCAGATAATAGTGGCATGCTGCATTTTGCACAACCTTGCCCTGAGATGCCATGTGCCTTTTCTGCAGGAGGACGATGCTGGAGATGCCCGTGTGGCAGCAGTGGACCCTGTGGACAGTGAGGATGAGGAGGCAGAGGATGAGGATGAAGACAACAGAACATCAGTCATCGGACAATACTTCAAATGACACATAGACAAGACAGTGTTACTTCACGTTTCAATGACATTTTTTGGAATTTCTGTGGCACTGGCATGCTGTTATTTCCTACTTCTATGCCCACTTACTGTTCCCTTTGGCAATTCATTTTACAGATGTTGGTGACCTCACATATGTTCCTGGTGTGATCACTGCAGCCAGCTACAGGTCATTTACCTATGCTCATTTTCTATACAGTTGAATTGCAATGTTTGTAACTGTTTAAATGAATACATACTTGAAATATTTGACATACTCAATACTTCTTTTTTTGCAAGGGTGTTTATTGAAGTGCTAAAATATTGATGGGCAAGTGCAATGGGATGGGGTGATGATGGAGGAAAGTCCAGGGTATTGTTCCAGTCTGTAGCACAGGTGCATTGTCCAAGGGGACATAAGAAGGGGAGCAATGACAGTTCAAGGTGGACAGGATGACTGAGTGGGACATAAGGGTGACAATCAGGAGAGTTTCCTGACAGGGGGTCTTGGCAAGTGTCTCTGGCTTCTGTCTGGATTGCAGGGGACGTGTGTGTGCTGATTCACCTTCTGCAGGGGAGGGGTGCTGGTGGCCTGTTGGTCCTGTGGCGGGGCCTCCTGGCCACTAGCGGCAGCGGAGGTGGAAGGCTGTTCAGATGTCTGGCTAGTGGCAGGGGCCCGCTGTTGTGTGACTGCCTCCCTCATAATATCGGCGAGGTCTGACAGCACCCCTGCTATGGAGGTTAGGGTGGTGTTAATGGCCTGCAAGTCCTTCCTGTCCCTCCTGCAGCCGCCTGCTCTCCTGCACATTGTCCAGGATCTGGCCCATCGTGTCCTGGGAATGTTGATATGCTCCCAGGATCTCTGCAAGTGCCTCCTGGGGAGTCGGTTCCCTGGGCCTGTCCTCCCCCTGGCTCACAGCAGCCCTCCCAGTATCCCTGGTGGCCTGTGCCTCTGTCCCATTAACCGTGTTCCCACTGCCACTGACCCCAGGTCCCTGATTTTCTTGGGGATGAGGTGTGCACTGGGGTCCCTGTAGAGGTGAACACACTGCTGATTGACATGTCCTAGGGACAGAGGTATGGGTACGCTGGGTGGGTGTTGTGGTGGTGTTTCCTGATGGGGGAGGCTCTGTGGTGGTGTGTGACTGGGCCTGGGTAACCAGCTGTCCATAGGTCCCTGATGGACCAGGTTGGTCATCCAGATTCTGAAGACCAGAGTTGCTGTCATCACTGTGGGCCTCTTCTGTTGGGGAATGGAGAGTGCTGGCACCTCCTCTCCTCATGTAAATGATGTGTTATTGTTTCTGTGTCTGACATATTGTGCATCCGTGGCTTGCCCTCTTTGTTTGTATTTGCCCTGGCAGCTTTCACTTGTGTAATTTGGCATATGGTGGGATAGCTGATTCTCTCTAGTGTGCATGCTTTAGTGATAGGTGTCCATGCAGGGCCTAGCATTGGGATGAGTGAAATGTAATGGTGGGGTGTGTGGGACGTGGAGGAGTGATGGGAGTGAGGGTGAGGGCGGGGGTATGTGATGGCACGCAGGTAGGGGGGTGATAATAGTTAAGAGTTGACTTACCAGAGTCCAGTCCTCCTCCTACTCCGGCCAGGCCCTCAGGATGCAGTATTGCCAAGACTTGCTCCTCCCATGCTGTGAGTTGTGGGGAAGGAGGTGGGGGTCCACCGCCAGTCCGTACAGCGAGTTGGTGTCTTGCTGCAATGGAACGTACTTTACCCCGTAGGTCGTTCCACCTCTCCCTGTCATCAATAGTTCTTGGGTGCTGTCCCACAGCGTTGACCCTGTCCACGACTCTCCACCATAGCTCTATCTTCCTAGCTATCGATATCTGCTGCACCTGTGCTCCAAATAGCTGTTGCTCTATCCTGATGATTTCCTCCACCATGCCTCTTAGCTCCTCCTCTGTGAATCAGGGGTGTCTTTGTGGTGCCATGGGTGTTGTGTGAGGTGTGTAGGTGAGGGTGTGTACGGTAATGTGTTGGGGTGTGTGATGTGGAGTGTGTGGGTGGTGTATAGGTGTAGGTAGTGTGTGGCTCAGATTTTGTCTATGGTCTTGGTGTCTGTCTCGTGCCAATGGTTTGTATTCGTAAAGGGCTGTGGGTAATGTGGGTGTATGTTTTATAGTAGTGTGGGTGTGTGGGTGTGGTGTGTGAATGGGTGTCAGGTGTGTGTTATTTAAATTGACCAATGTAATGTTTTTGTATGTGTGTGTCCATTTTGAGCGCGACGGTATGTACCGCCAATGGTTTATCGCCATTGAATGTCCGCAGTGGTGATTCGTGGGTCATAATGTGAAGGGTGTTGTTCTGTTGGCGTAACTGTGTGGGTTTTGATGCCGCCACTTTATCACTGACCTTTGGTCTGGCGGAATTGTGTATGTGGCTGTATTGTGACGGACTGGTGTGTGTGTGTCATAATATGGTGAAAGGATATCCGCCGCTGCTGCGGTAAGTTGGCAGTAGTCAGCGTGGCAGTAAGTGGGATTTACCGCCAATGTCATAATGAGGGCCACAGTGTAATTATTTATATATATATATATATATATATATATATATATATATATATATAAATAGAGTACGTATTCACACATGCACAATGCAAAGCTAAAACTAAGAATAAAAAATGCATCACCCTGGGGCTTGACATCGACATCATCTCTTTGTTTGCCAGCTTTTAGTCGTGGAACCTGGACGACCGGAAACAGCTGTCAAGCTCCCACAACCTTACATACTTTAAACAAACTGGAGAGGAGAATTCTAGAAAATCACCCTTCCATACAGGTAGTTGTTGTTTAAACGCTGGCATCACCAGGTCAGTGTTGAAAAGGAACACGCTAGAGACTGGCCAGCTCTCACTGTGTTTTTCTAAGACCGAGCTGTTCCCTGTCTCGCCATTAACATCCTCAGCCTGGTACATTTTATCACTGATACTCCCCCATGTTATGTGCCCATCTTCAGTGAGAAAGAATGAAAACACGTTGCACAAGCTGTGCACAGAAAAATACCTGCATCCCCAATGTGACGGTGTGTAAAGCTAAGCACAAAATGGAGTAGGTGGTCGAGATGGAGCTGGTGATTAAATACAGATAGCATTACACCATGCCACAACATACACACATCACTGACACTGCACCCATACAACAACCTAACTACACACTTAGCTACACAGACACACTCACCCACCCCTGCACCTGCCAATCCCATTACATACACGTACTGACTCACACACACACCTTGTAGCACAACATGACAGGTACAGGTCCCCTGCTAATGTGCACACATGGACACAGTTGACAGGTGTGGATGTACCGTCATTGTCGTGCCAGAATTCATTTGCCAATGAATACTGGCACCACAATGACAGATATGTATGTGGCAATATTAGTTGTGTACATGTGTGTCCTCACCTGTGTCTGACCCACAAGTGTCCCCGACATATACATGTCACAGTGGTTAAAAAAATTACTGTGACATGTGTATGTCACCAGTAGTTCCCACCTCCTGCGCAGTGCCTATTCAAAGTACCACTTCCCCCCCACCAATATGCCAACTAAAGAGTGGCGGTTAGACCGACAATTTTTCCATGGCAGTAAGGCACATCTAAACCTGCACAGTGGGAAAGCTGGCTGCAATGCCACCAGCATCCCCTTTTCCCTCTCCCGCCGTCGATGCAGCAGATGTTTCTTGACCGAGACAGCAGTTCAAATGCGAACTTTCGTCTGTGGGACCGCCAACATCTAAATACAGCAGGCAGATGGTTGCGGCAGCGGGAGGGTGTACAATCGAAAAGTCGATGGCAGAACAGTTACCACCAACATCTAAATCAGGCCCAGTGTGTTCTGTTGTGTACCTTTGAAGAAGGACAGTATGTCTGTGGTGAGATAAATCAACCGCCTGGGAGGCACAAGATCTCAAAGCCTCATAGAGAGTGCAAAGGATTTATGGCACTTCTGTCTGGAGAAACAGATTTCTTTAACAGCTAAATATCTCACGGGTGGCCAGGACGAAGAGGCAGATTTGAATGCTAGGTACAGCTCATACTCCAGCAACTGGAAACTGAACCAAAAATTATTTGAGGCGCTGATGATCACATGGGGTTAATGTGAGAAGGATCTTTTTGCTACCAGGTTGAACAATCCACTTCCCCTTTACTTCAGCTTGAGACCGGACCTGGGGGCAGCAGAATTAGTCATTTCTACCTTTTCCTGTGATCTCCAGAGTGCCAGCTTGAGCCCAAAAGCAGAATGCAACTGATTCTGATGACTCCCACTTGGAGATCTCAGCCATTGTTTCCAACACTGGGAAGTTGTAGTGGGACCTACCGGTAGCCTTATGGTGTCTTCATGGAGATACTGGAAGATTGCTGCTGCCAATATACCCCATGTTCCTTAAAAGCAATACAGACAGTGGTGACAATGCCCTAATATACCAAACATCCAACAATATCCCTGAAATTTAGTACCATATTCAATATATATGAAGGAAGAAATAGCATAAAACAGGTGCAATATCAGTAAGGCTACCCTGCCACACGGTAGAAGGCAGGTTTGGAACACCAGAGTGGGAAATCTCAAAACAAAATACCAGTGAATACTGTAAAAGTAATTTAGAGTCCATAGAAATGTTGTGTCCACCGTGAGTTGATTTATTTCATGGAAGTTTAACAACCATGTAATCCACAACAGTCAAGTGATCAGCAGCCGACACATGCTTCGTCCTCCTGAACTTTACAAAGGCTGCAAATTACAGAATACAAAACAAAATGAGAAAAATAAAATAAAACAAACAGGTAGTGTCTACAATAACTGTGGTGCTGTGAACAGGAAGATACACCCTAAGAGGAACTGCATATGTGAACATGCCATGTGCAGAGCTATGCAAGTGTTGAAGGTTGAAGAAGCTGGTGATGAAAATTTAACGGTTGACAAACATATACAACGCTGTGGACCCATTTTAGTAAATGAGACTCAGTATAAATCATGGTACCAGAGTGCCACTCAGTGCGATAGGAAGAAAATTGTAAAGGCAGGCAAGCAACTTAGAGAGTTGCATATAATGATCAAAGTGCTGTGAAGACTTCGTCATGCAGACACAGAATGTAGGAAAAGATATTACCTAGAATATTGATTTTTTTCCTATCTTGTCAGTACATTAAAATGAAATGCGACTATGGGTACTATTTTAAACTGAAAGACAAGTGATAGGACATTGAAAAGGGTTCTTAGATAAGCGGAAATTAAACACTGAAAAGGGTTAAAAGGACTTAGTGTAAGTAAAACATCTAACCGGTCAGAGAATAATGACCCATATTTTAAGAGTTCACTGCATATTTGAAAGCCGCGTATCTTGACGCAAAGTAAAAAATGTATGGCTGAGACGCCAACTGTGGCTTGCACTTTGGGTTTTAATATAGTGGGCGTAGAGCTGAAAACAGGATTGCACTGTATGCATGCGGAAGACTTGGACTGCGGCCATTACGAAGAAGGTTTAATGCAAGGGAAGAGCTTGTAAATATGTGTAACCGATAAGAAATATTTGACATAATACTGCCCAAAGGGGCGTATAAAAAATCCTTGAAGATACTTGTGCCAAAGGGTGTATGAAGCGGTAAATAACACCCATAAGAGCGGGCAGAGAGTTGAAAAGAGGATAAGTGTATGTACGTTAACGCGTCCCAGCTTGGATAATTTACTTAAAATGGGACTCGTTTTAGGCCAATGAATCTTTTGATCCTGATTGGACACTCCTCAGGACGAGATATCTATTTATCATCCCAACTGATAAATCAATAAGCAAATCGATATGCACAACATCTAATCAATAAAACTAATCATTGATATTTAATAAGAATGAAACACACCATGACCTTTCGGCATTGAATAACCACACAAATCTAGTAATATTTTGGATATTTATTCCCTATTAGTTACAACCTACTAGCATATTCATCAGTCTCAATACCAATAAGCACATCAATAAAACTACAATATGGCAACTCGCATAAGATTTTATCAATGCAAAGATCATGAACATTAGCACAAAACACAAAGTCAACATGAATTAAACTTTAGCAAAAGTATTACTAGTACATTATTCAACAAAGCAAGGATACAGTCATTTGTCTATTTGCCCCCGATTTTGGTGAACTCCTTAACTAACCTCTAATTAGCATCAGCATGTTGGGCTTCATGCAAAACAATTTAGTAACATGAATTTAGAAAACATCTAACTATGGCCTCTGTCAAAAGAGCAGTTGGTACCTAGAAAGAAAAGGCAAACAGACAATCAGAATTCGTCATCAGATAGTTACCCATCCAAATGGGGCGGCATACAGTGACAGTCTTCGTCCTCAGGCCAGCAGTCGATTCGCCATCAGCCAGGATAAGCAGGTAAGGCTCAGCAGGGCATAGCAAAAGGCTCTTCCCTCATAAGGAGGAGAAGTGCAAATCAGGCAAGGGGTACGGCGAGGATGGTTTAGGGCATCAAACAGCTAAAGACAAAGGCCCTCATTATCTGACCGCCGGTCGGCCGCCAATGCGGCAGCACTCCCTCAGCAGTCATTTTGAGATCCCAGCTGGGCTGGCGGGCGGAAACCTGGTTTCCGCCCGCCGGCCCAGCGGGGATCTTGGCCGCAACACAGGAGCTGGCTCCAAATGGAGCCGGCGGTGTTGCGGCCGTGCGACGGGTGCAGTTGCACCCATCGCGCTTTTCACTGTCTGCTATGCAGACAGTGAAAAGCTGCACAGGGCCCTGTCAGGGGGCCCCTGCACTGCCCATGCCTGTGGCATGGGCAGTGCAGGGGCCCCATGACTCCCTGTACCGCCAGCCTTTTCCTGGCGGTTCAAACCGCCAGAAAAAGGCTGGCACTACGGGGACTCGTAATCCCCTGGGCAGCGCTGCCCTGGCGGATTATCACCGCCGGGGCTAATGTGGCGGAAAACCGCCGGCCCGGCTGTGCAACCGCAGCGCGTCCGCCGCGGTCGTAATGACCTTGGAAGCACCGCCAGCCTGTTGGCGGTGCTTCCGTCAAAACAGCCCTGGCGGTCTTGGACCGCCAGGGTTGTATTGACCCCCAAAGTCTCTCAGGATAGCTAAGAAGAATAATGGCTTCAAGAGTGGCAGGGTAAAGGCGAGTAATGGCTCAATAATGGAAAAGTAATAATGTCACGGTAATGGCAGAGTAAGAATGGCTGGTTTCTCCTTGTGTCACGCTGTTATAATAAAATTGTCAAACAAGTCTCTAATTTCCAATTGGGCAATAGTTGGTGCATCGTTATCTCTGTCCAATAATCCATTGCTCACCTTACTAAAATTTTCACCTAAGACAGTTCTCATGCAGTTTATTGGCTCCTGTGATTGACGTCTTCAATGGGTAGAATTTCAGGTAGGAAAAGTTACATTAGTCACTCCAGTCATTAGTTCCATTGTCTTCCCTTGGTTTAGGCGACCTTGTACCTGTTGCGAATTACACTGTTGCATTCGGCAAGAATGTCTCCTTGAGCAAGTCGGTTCTCATGAGAAAGAACTTACTACGGTTACACACTCATCTCTAGCTTCTGGAAAAGTACAGCATTGTGTCCTTCAGGAAAGCTGCACGTTAGAAAACACAGTTAATATGAGACCAGGCAGCTAGGCCCAGACCCTTGCTAACTAAGGGCTAGGGATTAATTTAGCAAAACCCTAATACATAACTCTTAACGCTAATACAAAATCATACTTTAGTATAATATTTAATTCATCATTTGTCAGTTTCATTAATCATCGTATACAGTGGTGACCACTCCCCGTAGGCACATTTCAAACGCACACACTAATACTATTCTAACACATTTTCTATGCGGCTTCATTATACATTATTTCGCAAGCTTTTCATGTTAATATTGATTTTACAAATCACACTCCAACAATCCCTCCTCTGATGACTCTTGTCATCACACAAATCCATTTCCTTCACAATTTATTCATCTTCTAAGTTCTTTCATCTCAATTTCTTCCCCCCACCTTTGGCTTTTCATATTTTACTCTGAACATTTTCTCCCTTTTCTTTTCTTCCCTCCTCATATTATGTTTTGCCAATTTTGCTCTAATTCTTTTACTAAGTTTGCATGATAACAATAATCCAAATAAACAAGCTAAAACAATCAATATGCCCTGTATGATTTTTGCCAATATCCCATGCCAAATGTTACTAAACCAACTCCCCACGTTAGCAAGTCCCTTTCCAACCTTTTCCCAAACTCCTGGTTCTTTCAGTTCCTTCAAGTCTGTACGATCTCTTGTTAGGTTAGTAAGCATACTTCTAATCTCATTACTATTGTCAGGTATGTAGGCACAGCAGTGACGCTCATTAAGCATCTTACAGACTCTGCCATTTTTCGCTAAAAGAATGTCTAAAGCAAGCTTATTTTGAGGAGTCATAGCCCTCTCCGCAGCAAGTTCAGTATCCATCAGGAGTATAGCTCCTGTAAAATTTGTCAGCATGTTATCCACAATAGTAGACAACTTTTGAATCTTTAAGGAGTTCAAGATAACTCCCACTGAAGGAATTATTGCCCCAAATATGTCTCTTACTACACTAGCAGCAGCAGTCTCTCTCTTTTGTCTAGTACGATGTAAGTCAGAAAATGTAGGTTTTCTTTAAATCCTCTAACTGATATATCTTTGGGAAAACTATCCCCATATAACATGTCCCATACCATCCCTTTGGAAGACGTTAATAAGCATTAAGTCCACATATGTAATAGATCCCAGGGAGCGCTGGATCGTGTCCATTTAACATGAACGTACACTTACTCTGAAACAAAAACACATGCTTGCGTTCACTCGTTCCCACAAACACATTGTCATAATATGACTTAGGTCACGTTATGCAAAGCTTTCCTACATGTAATGCATCTAAAGCTAATTTCCCTTGTTCCCTCACTGCACTGTAGCACTCACTACTAATAAAGGAACGTTGTTGCAATCCCTTCTCTAACTTCCCTTTCAAAGCCCTTCTCCTATCTTCTGTGTGATCTAAAAAGCTTTTCTCTACAGGTGTAAGCAAACATGTCAGGTTATTGTGGTGTGCATAAGATGTACTAATAGCTAATGTCACCTCAAAGAATCCTTTAACTAATTTTATGGCATAATACTTTGCTACACTATTCAGATCCTCTATGATAGGCACATAAGATAACACAAGATCATGATTAGAGTAAAAGTACTGTATCTCTTCCTGGTTATAGAATCGGGTTAGTAACAGACTACAGCTTATCCCATAGGTTAAAGGTAAACTATAATAGGTAACTCCCTCTTGCACCGAAACAGGAATTTGTGTATACACAGAACAAATTTTCACATCCATAGTGTCAACATACTCACTCAGCAAGCGATAGAAAACATTAGTAGATAGTTCCCCTTTCGTGTTAGTTCCCTCATGCAAATATCTTGTGTCCTGCTCCAACCTCTCCCAAGCTGTTAGTGAACCAGTGGTCTCAGGAACTGTAGCATTGTTAGTTT
Source organism: Pleurodeles waltl (assembly GCF_031143425.1). Classification (NCBI taxonomy): domain Eukaryota; kingdom Metazoa; phylum Chordata; class Amphibia; order Caudata; family Salamandridae; genus Pleurodeles; species Pleurodeles waltl. The sequence continues at coordinate 981,780,076 of NC_090444.1, read as the reverse complement.
CATTCTTATCTATCAAAGGCTTACCCACAATCAGAACTATAATGAATATCACACACACGATACCCAGAACAACACCCAAACAGTTACAACGCCTACTTCCCCTTTCATCATCACTAGAGTTAGCGATGATCTGTAAAGAATCAGAAAGTAAAGTGCTATAAGTGTAAACGACCAACTGAGGATGGTTTAAAACTTTTCTCTTTTTTTTTTTTTTTTCGGCAAGGCTAAGCAATGTCTCTCTTTAGCAAGTATTTACAGGTTTTCTTTCACTCCAAGGATCCTTGTCAATTAAGGTTAGCAGCTTGTCAAAATTAGTTTACAAAAGTCAATTCAGGTTAACAGTGTCACATCCGGTAACTTATCAATCTCTTTTCTCAGCTTCCTTTTAGCTCAATTTCACCTTAACACAGTCTCATTTCTTTCTGGCCAAACTCAGGTACCATAGTATTGACCTGGGACTTCTCGATCAAAGCAGAATGCCAAAAACTCTTGTTGCCACTCGGCTGATGTTGCATATGCCCATTCAGGACCTGCTTACCTTCTGTTTGCTATTCTCTTTCTTTTAATTTTACGCTCGCCGTGTAATTCTCCTTCACTAAGATCTTCTTTCCTTGTAGTATCAACTTCTTCCTCTATAGTTTTATCAACAACCACCTTTCCTTTTGTTACTTGCGATTCCGGCCACTTATCTCCTTTCAGAGTCTCCTTGGTCTTTGATTTTTCTTGCAGCAGCTCGTGGCCCTCCTCTGACTCTATGGTGCTTTCTATCGATGGACCTGCAATTCTCTCAGGAGGAGTCTAAACACTCTGACTTTCTCCTGTCTTAACTTCTTCACCTTCTGGGTCTGTGAGAGGCTCTACTTCAAACCCATACCCGTCTGCTTTTAGGAGAACCTCTCTTTGGGTCAGTCCTTCTGGTGCCTCAGTTGAGATAGGCTCACTGTCACCCCTCTGGGTCTCGTCTCTCACTGAAGTGACCAAGCCGTCCTCAACAGGCTCTCCTTCTGTCTCAGTTCCCCTTTGATTACTCTCCGGCCCTGAGACTTCCTTTTCTGTAGCTGTTCTTTTCGACAATTCAACTTCCTCATCAGTTGGGCACGTCTCATTTTTCGTGTGACTGGCATGGATCCAGTTTGGAATTCCCGGACACTTCACAGCAGTAGTAGTTGTCAGTATTACTTGATATGGCCCCTTCCAACGTGGCTCCAAACACGACTTCCTCACGTGTTTCTTGATGACAACCCAATCACCAGCTTTCAGATTGTGACCTGGATCATTTATCGGTGGCAATATGGTAGCTTCCACCTGGTGAGAGAAAGTGCAGAACACGTCAGCCAGACCCTTGCAGTAGTCCAACATGATATCATCCGTGTTATTCACAAGAGCATTTGCAGGCACTGCAGGCAGTCTCATAGCTCGGCCCATGAGAATTTCATGAGGAGACAGTCCTGTTTTCTTGTTGGGTGTATTTCTCATTGACATTAGAACTAAGGGCAGCACATCAGGCCACTTCAAATTCGTAGCTGCACACATCTTTGCCATTCTCGACTTCAAGGTACCATTCATCTGCTCCACTAGTCCTGAAACTTCGGGCCGGTAACTACAATGCAACATTTGCTCAATGTTCAATGCTGCACGCAAGAGCTTAACCACCTCGTTGTTGAAGTGACTTCCTCTATCTGATTCTAAAGAGATCAGAAACCCGAAACGTGGAATCAATTCCCTAAGCAACAGCTTTGCTACCGTAAGACTGTTATTTCTGCATGTAGGGTAAGCTTCAATCGAGTGACGAAAGATATACACAATCACCAACACGTATCTCAGACTTCCACACACAGGCATTTCGATAAATCCAATTGCATCCTGCTAAATGGACCTCCTGCTCTCCCAATGTGGCTCAAATTCACCACTGTCCCTTTCCCCGCGTTCATCTGCTAACAGATGATATACCTGTGACAAATCACTTCTGCGGCTTGTCTGAACTTCAGGTTAAACCAGTCAATTTTGAACAACCTGATCATGGCATCCCTCCCAATATGTGCTTGTCCATGGTAAAACCTTGCAAACTGTGACAGAAGACTGTTCGGCAAAACCATTTTCCCTTCACCTGAAACCCACAAATCATCTGGTCTTTGTACACATTGCATTTTAACCCAGGTGCGTTTCTCATTTCTGCTGGCACGTCCCTGCAACAATTTCAATTCCTCCAACGTGCCAACCACCCTCATTGCATAACCTGTGCATGTCTCATTTTCCGTTTCAGGTAACAATTCCCATTGATCCTTGAAGGATATACAGTTCAATGCGCAGAACCTCGCGACTTGATCCGCATATCCATTTCCCATTGAAACAAAGTCTTGTGACTTCACATGAGCACTGCATTTTACCACGGCAATTTCCTGAGGTAACTGAATCGCGTGCAACAACTCCTTAATTTTTTCACCATTTTTCACAGGGGAACCGAAGAGGTCAGAAAACCCCTCTGGAACCATAGCTGACCAAAGTCATGAACAATTCCAAATCTGTATCTGCTGTCAGTATAGATAGTAACTTTCAGTTTGTCAGTGGCATGACATTCCCTGGTAAGAGCAACCAATTCAGCCACTTGAGCAGAGTATACTCTTTCAAGCCAGGAGGCCTCTAGGATACCAGTGATTGTACACACAGCGTATCCGGCTCTCAGTACTCATACTGAGTCTCTCAAATATGAGCCATCAACAAAGATAATGTAGTCATTTTCTTCCAATTGGGTGTCTTTAAAATCAGGTCTCGGTTTGGTGCACAGTTCGGTTACCTCAAGACAATCATGTTCTACATCATCAGCATCCTCAACTTCTGTATTTTCATTGGGAAGCAAAGTTGCCAGGTTCAGCACTGTACATCTCTTCAAAGTCACATTCAGTGACCCCAATATAATGGTTTCATATTTTGTCAATCTTGCATTTGTCATGTGCTGCGTTTTGGTACGGGTTAACAAAATCTCAACTGAGTGTGGGACCATAACTGTTATAGGATGTCCCATCACTATGCCTTCACACTGTGTGAGGCTTTGACCAACTGCTGCTACTGCATGCAGACAACCTGGTAAAGCTGCTGCGACTGGGTCCAAAGTAGCTGGAAAATATGCTACTGGTCGGTTTGCACCTCCATGAACCTGTGTCAGGACAGACAAAGAACATGCATCACGTTCATGACAAAACAGGACAAAAGGCTTTGTGTAATCAGGCATACCTAAAGCTGGAGCCCTGCACATACACTCCCTCAGCTCGATTAATGCTTTAATCTCTTTTTCCGACATAGCTATGGTATCTGGGTCATCCTTAACCTCCTTAATCGTCAGTCGAACTAAAGGCTTGGAGATAACTGAGAAATTCGGGATCCACTGACGACAGTAGCTCACCATTCCCACAAACATCCTAACATCTCTCCATGTTGTTGGGGGACTCATCTGCAAAATGGCGGTCACTCTTTCCTTGGATATTTTTCTCTACCCCTTCTCAATTAGATGACATCTTTCTGGCAATATTGCAGCTTCTTTGGGGACACCTTGTGCCCATTCTTTCCCAAGTGGTTCAGTAAGGCAATGGCATCATACTTGCAATCATCTCTTGTTTTGGATGCCTTCAATAAATCATCAATGTACTGCACTAGAGTCGATTGAAAAGGTAATTCCAATGACTCCAAATCTTTCTTAATTATCTGATTGAAGATGGAAGGTGATTCCGAAAACCCTTGGGGAATTTGACACCAACTGTAAACCTTGTCCAAGAATTTGAAACTGAAAAGAAATTGGCTGTCCTCATGAAGAGGCACAGAAAAGAATGCTTGGAACAAACCAATAACTGAGAACCATTCTGCAGCGCATGGAATCTGGAACATGATCACAGCCGGATTTGGCACTATTGGCCAACATTTCACCACTATGTCATTGATCTTTCTCAAATCTTGCACAATCCGAACTTTCCCACAAGGCTTCCTCAGTCCCATTATAGGTGAATTACATGGACTGCTCATTACTTCTTTCAAGACCTCTTGCTTCACAAAGTCTGCAATTATTTGAGTTACCTGTATGAGGACATCTTGTGCCATGTGGTGCTGCAGTACCTGGGGAAACACAGCATTTGGCTTCACACTAACCTTAACTGGTTCTACCCACTTTATCAGTCCCACTTCCTTTCCTGTCAAATCCCACACTTTCTCTGTTACCGTCCCCTGCAAGTCTGCTGGCAGATCAGTCACTGTGAACATGGGGAAAAAGCTTATCAGGGGGTACTCCTCATCTGTGGTCTCCGTTTCAGGCTCTGAAATCTGTCCGTCATCCCCTTCATCGTCACTGTTTGTCTGCACCTCAATCCCTTCATTGAAACAGGTGATAGAACACCTCGTCTTGCACATTAAGTCTCTTCCCAGTAGGGACACAGGACTTGAGTCGCAAACCACAAACCTGTGCAATCCCTGAAAAGTACCAATCTCAACCTGGACCGGATCTGTAATCGGGTAATTCAGGGGCTGATTTGCTACTCCTACTACCTTTATCGTATGTCCTGAAAGTGGCAACTTTGGAACTGTTGCACTTCGGACTGTAGAGTGTGTAGCTCCTGTGTCAACCAAGAATGAAACTTTGTGACCCATCACTTTCCCTTGCACATAGGGCCCTCTCTGATCTACTTCTAGGGATGCTGCAAGTCTACACTCCTCATTATCTGAACTCTCATCCGACCAGTCATCGTTTATTCCATTCTCACCATGCAATGGGAACTGTTGTACTGTGTTACTTTGACTCATTCCTTGACCTGTGACCTGTTGAGGAAGCATCACCTGTTGCTGTCCCATTGGTGCTAAAGGCAACTGCATTTGCTGTCTAGGTACCAAAGGAAGACAAACAAAAGTAAACGAAAGAGTGGTTAGAGAGACCTGAGCTATCAGGAGCAAGAACCCTCAAGCATCACAGTGGATGACTAGCATCATCATCGGGAATTGCTCCTCGTCAGGCCGGCGGTGCAACGCCTGACGGGCTCCCCGCAGGGGGCACCAAGCCGTACTGTTCTGATAGTGACTGGTGAGTTCAAACTATCTGGACAGGAATGCCTATATTAGGGCACCAGCACACAAAGGAGAGAACAGGAGAGAAATAATTAAAATTGGTTATTCATCACTATAGATCTCATCATTTTAATCAATACTCAGGGATGAAAACCAAGATTAAAACCAAAGGAAAGTAATGGATTGAGTGTTAATGCTCAATTACTCTCAAAGAGCAGTAAACAAGGAGGATTGTCACACTGGAAATCCCCTTAAACTAGGGTCAACATGTTTCGTGTCGTGCGGTCCCCACCGATCCAATGACGCTTCATCAGGACCAATAACAAAAGATATGAGGCAGCTCTTCTCCAAATAAACAAAAATCACAGTATAGGATTAGAAAAATACCGGTCACTTACATCGAAGCAAACTGGCTAAGTCAAAGTCAGGTCGCCCTGGAAAACACAAGGTAAAAACAGACACCAAAATATACCCAAAACGTGGTTGTATAGGTGAGGACATGCAATCAATGTGCAATTCGTCATGAGAAGAACATTTAGCAGCGAGGTAAGCTTACCATCCCCAAGTCGGGAAAAGGCTCCTTGGTAAGTATGTTCTAAGGACTCGGTTATTTACTAGATATAGTAAACATAAAACATCAGCAAACGTCAATACAAAAATTGTCAATAAAACACGTCTGTAATGTATAAGCTATAGTACATATCAAATAACTCTTTGATAGTATAAATATAGACAAAAATAAAGTAGGAATAATATGTGTCGAATGAACATTCATGATGGAACTGTATTCAATAATAAAAGTCAATTGGAGCAAAACTAATTTCTTGACAATTACCAGTACTGAAAGGTGTCAGCAGTACAAAGGAAAAACACGTAGTAACTAAGTTACCGAAATGAAGATATCGGTGCTGAAACTATCAGTAGATGCAAAAAGCATATTGACTACGTTGAAAAAACAAACAACCAGTAGTTGGCTGTAACGAGGCACTATTGCGGGAGGGATATGTACCGGTAGTGCACTGGACACCCAAGAGACAAAAAGTACTTACTATCGAGACACCGGTCCGTCATTATAGACCTACCTTCCAGAATGGCATACCGCAACTAAACGCAGTGGATGCCGTCGGAGCTCATAAGGACGCCGCGAACCCGGAAATGATAGTTCTACCGGGATTCGCGCGCGTCTCGAGGCACTAAGGAAAACGAAAGACTCCAATACTTCTTGGAGTCATAGACATAGAGGGAGGACTGTAAACAAAGTCCTCCCTTGTGAAAGCAGTGTCGAACACAGAAGGAAATACTCGGAATAAGTATCGGTATAGATGCTGATAAGCAGAAAATCCGCGCAGCTGAAAAATACGCAAACCCATATTTTAAAGAAAGGGGGTGGTGCCATGAAAATGAGGAGGCTACCAATTGATTAAAGGAGAGCAAAAATGTAGAGAAGACTACAAGATCTAACAGGGGCTGTCCATGTGTATAAGACTAAGCAGTCAAATTTTGAAAGTCAAGAAAAAGAGTAAAAACAAGGTAACCCTACTGTTGGTATAGTAGAAAATATCACCACATGTATTAGAGAAGCTTTATAGGGTAACTCCTCTCAATGGCGCAAAAATATTTTTTTATATAATGAGCCGTTTAAGAGAGGGAGGTCCAGGGAATGTCATCATTAAGACCCAGCGTATTAGTGCCTAATTTAAACACCCATCTTTGTTCAGTCCTGAAAAGGTGTCCTGTATCATTAGGTCGAACTTGAGGCGCTTCTATAACCACCCACCACAGGTCATCGGGTGAATGTGTAGCCTCCAGGAAGTGTGCACTAAGTTTAGTAGTGATCCTGTTACAATGGATATTACTCCGATGCTCGTTGATGCGATTCTTAACAGGTCTGGATGTCATACCAATGTAGCGTAAACCACAGGGGCATGTGATCATATAAACACAGTTCCTGGTGTTACAATTGGTATGTTTCTTGAGGTACCAAGTGCCAATCGGGTCGAGATTCAATGTTAATAAGTGTTTTGTGAGTGCACAGACATTACAGTTGCCACAGGGATGATGACCTACAACAGGGGGAAGACCCCATAATGTCTTTTGGGTGCTCGTATCATGTAGAGGTCGTGGCCGAGTATGCACCACTATGTCCTTAATGTTGGCTGAGCGTTTGAATGCAAACAAAGGTCTGGAAATCTCACATCCCCCACTGGGAAGGATAGGCCATCTTTTGTTAATCAATTTCTTAATTGAGTTAGACAAGGTAGTAAAAGTAGAAACACATGTTATTCTGGTCTGTGGCACTTTGTCAAAATTAGCCAGTAAAGAATCCCTATTATTGTTTCTAGCCCTCTTCCATGCTAGATTCACAAGTCTAGAAAGATAGTGGCGTTCCAGAAGTTTTTCTTGAAGAGAGTCAGCCTGACAGTCAAATTCATGGGAGGAGCTGCAATTCCGTCGTAGGAATTGGCCTACGGGTAAATTATCTCGTAAAGATTTTGGATGATGACTCTCGTAAAGTAGTAGAGAGTTACGGTGAGTTGGCTTGTGGTAAGTCGTGGTGAACAATTTCCCGTTGTGGATAGTGATCATTAAGTCGAGGAAAGGTAACTGAGTGGCAGACACAGTAGTCGTGAATTTCAGAAAGGGATCAAGAGTATTGATCCAAGCTGTGAAGTGGTCTGCGATGGACAGAGGGCCCTTCCATATAATCAAAATATCGTCGATGTAACAACGCCATAATATGACATGGTTCTGGTAGGAATTAAGAGGTGACAGAATATATTTATTTTCAAAATCGTACATATATAAGCAAGCCAAGCTTGGGGCAAAGGTGCTGCCCATCGATGTGCCACGAACCTGATGATAAAACTGATCCTCAAAGCGATTTTTTTTTTTCAGTCAGAGCCAATCTAGCACAGTGCATAATGAAGGGAACTGGAGTAGAGAGAACATTAGGTATGTCCTGAAGAGCTGACTCTATAACTTGTAGAGTGGCTTCCTGTGGAATGTTGGTATATAGTGCTTCAATATCCATGGTGATAATACCTTGTACGGTGCCTGAATCATTGATTGACTCAATAAGATTGAGGACATCTTTGGTGTCTTTCAGATACGTGGAGGAACTCTGCACTAGTGGCTGTAAGAAGTGATCACAGAGAACTGATAGTGGTTCCAAAACTGAGCCTATCCCAGAGACAATAGGACGTCCTGGAGGAGGTATAATGCCTTTGTGAATCTTGGGTAGGCAGTAAAAGTATGGAACACAGGGATGTGGTGTGTCAAGGAATTCATCCTCCTTGGGTGAGATCCAAAGGTTATTCCTGGCTTCTTCGATAAGGATCCTAATCTGTGTCTGTAATCTAGCAGTGGGGTCGGACCTTATTTTGGCATAGTAAGTGGAATCACTTAATAAACGAAGACATTCCTGTTGGTAGTCAATAGAATTCATAATAACAATAGCGCCGCCTTTATCAGCCTGTTTGATGGTTATGTGAGGGTCAGATGCTAAAGCTAGCAGGGCCCTCTTCTCTTTTGTAGGAATATTAATGAATGGGTGTTTGGGACATAATTTATTCAAGTCAGCTAGTACTGCATTTTCAAAAGTAACAACTTCGCTAGGCATGGTCCCTAGTGGTGGAACAAAAAACAAAGGTTTTTTTAGACCCGAATCAACCAGTGTTGGTTCTGCTGTCCTGTCCTTAAAAAAGAATGCAGACGAATTTTGCGAAAAAATTGGCCAATTTCTATGTGTAGGCGGAAGAAATCTTCCTCTGGGGTGGGGACAAATCCCAAACCCCTGTTGAGCACGTTCGATTCGGTTGGTGTGAGAGACCTGGTCGATAAATTTACAACTAGGTTCTCACTGGGGGACTCTTTGTTTGGCTCCTGGTCACCATCTGAGGTTCCTCTTTGGACCACTGTACATGTCTGCCTCTTCCTCTTCTTCTGCCTCTTCCCCTGCCCCGGCCACGACCTAAAAAAGGCATGTATGGCATCATAGGGCGGGGTTGGAAGAAGGGGTAAGGTGGTTGCCAAGGCATGGGTTGGTGTACCGGATAAGGAGGGTAGTTATAAAAGGACTGCGGTGGATTATCATCTGTGCTCCACCCATCAGATGATGAACCACTACTGTACGTGCAAGTCTTTTAAGAAGTTGAGATAGATTCATCAGATGACCGAGACTGATTGTCCATCTCGTAGTCATCTTTGATGTAAGGATAAACCTTCTCTCTGCTGAACCTAACGATGTCCTTTTGGAGTTTAGTAATCTTTTGTTGTGTTAAGAATTCTTTGGTCTCGTTTAGTTCAGCAGTGATTTCTGAGAGACGACTTTTAAAAGCTGTTAAAGTGATTGTGGTTTTTAAGTCATTCTCGATAGCATTAATTTGAATGGTGATGGTGTCAGCCAAACTTTTAGAAGTGTTGATGATTAAGACTAACCAATCTCTGGTGCACTTCCAAGCTATTTGAGCCCAATCTTTTCTAAAAGCTAGATCTTGTAAGAATATCCGAAGTATGTTAGACACCAATACCCCGTTAGGTGCGATGTTAGCTCGTAAGTACTCTGTCATGATTGTGCCGTGCATGACAGTTTTTAACAATTCTTTTTTCAAAGTGGAGAGTTTATCCCACTCGGTTTTAAGACTACCTGTTGCGGCAGACCCGTCGCTACCAAGGATAGATGGTGTCTGTAAGATTGCTGACACCATATCGTCATCAAAGCTGAGACCCTGGAAATCATCCATTTTGATAATCTTTGACAGGGCAGCCAGACCAATAGAAATTTAGAATAGGTCCCACAGCAAACTGCTGTACATAAGTCTTAAAAAGAAGGGGGGGGGATGGGACCGGGAGATTGACTGGTCCAGTGTACACTCTCCCAACAGTAGTAAGACAAACAAAAGTACACTGTTCCAAACAAAAGAGTGGTTAGAGAGACCTGAGCTATCAGGAGCAAGAACCCTCAAGCATCACAGTGGATGACTAGCATCATCATCGGAAATTGCTCCTCGCCAGGCCGGTGGTGCAACGCCTGACGGGCTCCCCGCAGGGGGCACCAAGCCGTACTGTTCTGATAGTGACTGGTGAGTTCAAACTAACTATCTAGACAGGAATGCCTATATTAGGGCACCAGCACACAAAGGAGAGAACAGGAGAGAAATAATTAAAATTGGTTATTCATCACTATAGATCTCATCATTTTAATCAATACTCAGGGATGAAGACCAAGATTAAAACCAAAGGAAAGTAATGGATTGAGTGTTAATGCTCAATTACTCTCAAAGAGCAGTAAACAAGGAGGATTGTCACACTGAAAATCCCCTTAAACTAGGGTCAACATGTTTTGCGTCGTGCGGTCCCCACAGATCCAATGACGCTTCATCAGGACCAATAACAAAAGATATGAGGCAGCTCTTCTCCAAATAAACAAAAATCACAGTATAGGATTAGAAAAATACTGGTCACTTACATCGAAGCAAACTGGCTAAGTCAAAGTCAGGTCGCCCTGGAAAACACAAGGTAAAAACAGACACCAAAATATACGCAAACTCCTACTAAAACATCACCTGCGGTATGCATAAGCTGTGCAAGCGCAACCCCTACGTCACTCACACTATCACTAGAACACCAAGAACATACCCAACTCACTTCGGCAAGCTTTGAGATTCCGGGAAAGTCATTTGGGACTTAGGGGCACATCCTCTCTCCAACTTGCATTGTCACAGAAACAAACAATGGTCCCTCATCCTAGGGCCCCAAAGGGCCTAAACCGTCCTCTGCTACCAGAACTGTTAACGCGTCCCAGCTTGGATAATTAACTTAAAATGGGACTCGTTTTAGGCCAATGAATCTTTTGACCCTGATTGGAGGCTCCTCAGGACGAGATATCTATTTATCATCCCAACTGATAAATCAATAAGCAAATCGATATGCACAACATCTAATCAATAAAACGAATCATTGATATTTAATAAGAATGAAACGCACCATGACCTTTCGGCCATTGAATAACCACACAAATCTAGTAAGATTTTGGATATTTATTCTCTATTAGTTACAACCTACTAGCATATTCATCAGTCTCAATACCAATAAGCGCATCAATAAAACTACAATATGGCAACTCAAATAAGATTTTATCAATGCAGAGATCATGAACATTAGCACAAAACACGAAGTCAACATGAATTAAACTTTAGCAAAAGTATTATTAGTACATTATTCAACAAAGCAAAGGTACAGTCATTTGTCTATTTGCCCCCGATTTTGGTGAACTCCTTAACTAACCTCTAATTAGCACCAGCATATTGGGCTTCATGCAAAACAATTTAGTAACATGAATTTAGAAAACATCTAACTATGGCCTCTGTCAAAAGAGCAGTTGGTACCTAGAAAGAAAAGGCAAACAGACAATCACAATTCGTCATCAGATAGTTACCCATCCAAATGGGGTGGTATACAGTGACAGTCTTCGTCCTCAGGCCAGCAGTCGATTCGCCATCATCCAGGATAAGCAGGTAAGGCTCAGCAGGGCATAGCAAAAGGCTCTTCCCTCATAAGGAGGAGAAGTGCAAATCAGGCAAGTGGTACGGCAAGGATGGTTTAGTGCATCAAACAGCTAAAGACAAAGGTGGTCATTACAACCCTGGCGGACCGTGTTGAAGCGCCGGTAAGACCGCCAACAGGCCGGTGGTAAAAAAATTAGAATTACGACCGTGGCGGAAACCGCCAACAAAGACAGCCACTTTAACACCCCGACCGCCACGGCGGAACAGACAAACAGCTTGGCGGTCACCGCCAACAGACAGGCGGAAGACAAAGTACTGCCCACAGTATCACAACCTACCAATCCGCCACCTTTTCCGGGGCGGATTCATCGCGGACAAAAACATGGCGGAAACAGGACTTCGAAGGGAAAACGCTCACCTCTACACACCCCACGAGGAATCCGGACGCCATGAAACCAGAGCTGCACATCCTGCCAGCCCTCATCTTCTTGCTCCTCTACCAGGAGCACGAACGCCAGCGGCAAAGACCACGGTGAGTACTGCACCTACGACACACCTACGACACAGGGGAGGGGGGAGGGAAAAAACAGGGACACACACACGCAACAAGCCCACCCCCACCCTCACCCACTACAACACACACACTAATACATATTTATACATTATAGTTACACCCCCCCAACCCCCCGGAAGAATGCAAAGACAAAAGGAAATGAGTGTAACCATTGTAATATATTAAAATCAAGTACGCAAAAATATATATATACACCATAAACAAAATATACACCAAGCTTAGTAGTCCAGGTAGTGCTCCAATGAAGTCCGTGGAACACTGGGCCCACACGGTATGGGCGAGGCCCACACAAGATCCCCAACCATGACGGAGTGAACACTGCAGGGGCATCAGAGAGCAAGAAAACAGGCACCTTAGGGGGAGGGAAAGGGGGGGCACCTCAGCCGGTTGAGTGCACGACGCCAAATCCACGAGGGGTCCACATGCCCACTGTTCAATCCTGGGGAGCGCAAAGCCACAGTCTCGCAAGTCTCTACAGTGGGTGGGTTGCCCACTGCTGCATCCTGGGGAGTGCAAAGCCACAGTCTCCCAAGTCTCTACAGTGGGTGGGTTGCCCACTGTTCAATCCTGGGGAGTGCAAAGCCACAGTCTCTCAAGTCTCTACAGTGGGTGGGTTGCCCACTGTTCAATCCTGGGGAGTGCAAAGCCACAGTCTCAGAAGTGGATGACAGTCTCCACTGGTTCTGGAGGGGGCATGATGCCCAGAGTGCTTCATCCTGTTAAGGACAGAGGTAGTGGATGTATCTCTCCACTGGTTCTGGAGGGGGCATGGTGCCCAGAGTGCATCATTCACCCCGTGACGGACTCAGTTGCGTCAGTGCCCCTGCCGCTCATGGGCTAGCGGCGCTTGAGATGGCGGTGCCCTGTTCAGCCGTGCTTGAGATGGCGGTGCCCTGTTCAGCGGTGCTTCAGATGCATTGCAGGGTCTATGCTGCTGGTGGTCCTTCATGGCCCAGCGGGGCTGGCGCTGGCGGTCCTTCATGGCCCAATGGGCCTTTTGCTGGTAGTCCTTCATGGCCCAACGGGTCTTTTGCTGGCGGTCCTTTATGGCCCAGCTGGGCTTGTGCTGGCGGTGGCCTCCTGGGCAGCTGGGCTGGTGCTGGTGGTGGCCTCCTGGGCAGCTGGGCTGGTGCTGGCGGTGGCCTCCTGGGCAGCTGGGCTGGTGCTGGCGGTGGCCTCCTGGGCAGCTGGGATGATGGCGGTCTTCTCCGCCGTGCAGTTCTTCCCAGACTTGCCGGGTTTCTTGTGGCCCTTCCCCACCTTGGAAGGTGTCACAGCTGACTCCACACTCCCAACGGGACCCCTGGGAGCGGCTTTGGTGGCTGGAGTATTCACCCTCTCCCGCCGGGCACTGGCCAACTTCTGATGCTTCACAGGTGGGGGACTGTCTGTGCTGTGGCTCCGTGCCACACTGGCTGCCCTGGTGGCCGGTGCACTCCAGATTCCGGTGACTACAGGCACCACTGGTCCTGGAGATGTTGTGGCTGAGGTGCTAGTTCGGGACCTATGAGACAGACAGGGTGGGGGAGGTGTGGGAAAGAGGTCAAGGGTGGACAGGAAAAGTTTTTTAGACACACTGGGACGGGTAGCTGGAGGGGGTTTGGGAGTGGAGGAAGAGGTGGTGGTTGTAGGAGGTGTACGTTTGATGGCTTTGGGTGAAGGTGCATGCGCTGGAGGCTGTCGTGAGGTGGATGGCTGTTGGGTGGGTGTGTGCCTGCGTTTGTGTATCTTGGGAGGGGCGTCACAGACACACTGGGAGAGGACACAGGGGACGTGTGAATGGTAGTGGGGGTGGTGACTGCACATGAGCGGGGTGTGGTGGTGGGTGTGCTGGAGAGGGACATAGTGGCTGTAGAGGTACTGCATGCAGGTGTGAGTGTAGACGAGACTGGGAGGGAGGAGGGAGATGAGGAGGAGGGGGACACAGTGGAGGCAGTGGATGTTGGTGTGTCTGCATTTGTGTGATGCTTGCGTGAGTGCCTGTGGGATGTGTGGTGCTTATATTTGCCTGAGCTTCCCTTGTGTGTTGACGTGTGTGCATGTTGGTCTGTAGGTGTGCCTGGGATAGGCTGAGGTACAGGGGATTGGGTCGGGGTTGAGGAAGTTGGAGGGGAGAGGCTAGAGACAGGGACAAGGGCTGTCATCTGTGCTGAGGCCAGAGTCTGAAAAGCTAGGTGAAGGGCCGCCTGACCAGAATGAATGCCCTCCAGGAATGCATTGGTTTGTTGCAACTGCCTCTCTACACCCTGGATGGCATTCACAATGGTAGACTGCCCAACAGTGAGGGACCTGAGGAGGTAAATGGCCTCCTCACTGAGGGCAGCAGGGGTGACTGGGGCAGGGCCTGAGGTGCCTGGGGCAAAGGTGATGCCCACCCCCCTGGGTGAGCGGGCACGGGGCAAAGGCTGAGGGGCTGCTGGGAGGGCGGTGCTGGAAGGGGGGGGGTGGCGGATGTACCTGTAGATGCGGGGGGCCCAGATGTTGCCGCCACCACAAGGGAGCTCCCATCAGAGAACGAGTCCGTGTCACTGGTGTCAGCTCCTGTTCCCGCTGTGGAGCTCCCCTCACCCTCCGTCCCACTGGTAAATTCAGACTCCGTAGTGTGGCCCTCCAAGGCCATGTGGGATGCAGCTCCCTCGTGCGCCGTTGCCACTGCTCCTCTGCCTGATGATGCTAATGCACACAAGAACAGGGAGACCACAAAAAGGGGGGGGGGGAGACAGAAGAAAGACATGTTGAGTGCATGCATTACCGCTACAGTTGGCGGACAAGACAGACACAGAAGCCCCCTGCACTACGCCGCGCTCTTGGGCTCCACTGTTCAATTTCTGGGAAATGGCCTACAAGGCTATGGATGACCTCTGCACACATAGATGACACAGGGGCATGACTACCTGTACTTGGCACTCTACAGAGGTGGGCTGGGGTGCCACATGGCCTGACATACGGAGGGGCCTTGCCTATGGAACTCGCCCTGACCTAGGAAAACCCACAGCCCTCCTCCACCACACAGACACCTCCACTGCGTGCAAAGCCAGCAGAATGAGAGTGTACTCACCCCCTTGTGTCTGCTGTGATGCCCTCAAGCGCCCATCCAACTCCGGGTAGGCCGCCGCCAGGATCCTGAACATCAGGGGGGTCATGGTGCGACGGGCACCCTTCCCACGTTGGGAGGCCATCCCCAGCTGAGCCTCCGCCGTCTTCTTGCTCCAGCGGCGAATGTCCGCCCATCTTTTCCGGCAGTGGGTGCTCCGTCTGTGGTAGACCCCCAGGGTCCGGACGTCCTTGGCGATGGCATGCCAAATATCTTTCTTCTGGTGGGTGCTGACCTACATGAAATGTACAGGGGAAAAAGTTAGAACCAACTGCACCGTCGAAGTGATTGGCCCCCATCCCTACCCTTGCCATGTGGCACATGCATTCACCGTCTTTCATGCACGCAGCACTCTCCCCCCTTCCTTCTTACATCCAGCCCTCTCCACACAGGCATAGCCCATACAGCATGCTCCCAGTGTACTTACCTGTTTGTCTGGAGGACCGTAGAGTAGCGTGTACTGGGGGAGGACCTCATCCACGAGTTTCTCTAACTCCTCCGATGTGAAGGCAGGGGCCCTTTCCCCAGACACTCGAGCCATTGTCTCTTCCAGACCGAGGTCACAGCAGCACTTGCAGTGTATGTCCTCTCCTATCGAAGATCAGGTATCGAGTGATTAAAGTGATAGAAAATGTCGGTCATGCCGCGGCGGTGCGTACCGTCACCGCCGGCGTACATCGTCATTGGCTCCTGGGACCCATAAGGTCCAATGTTAACCAATGCAGCATTGCGCCGCGGTCTTCGACCGCCTACCGCAACGGTGTACAACGCCAGCGCAGTTACCTCACATCCCATTGTCCCACTTTAGAGGTCAGGCAGCTGCCATTTCAGGGGCCCACATGGCTTCATTTCCAACTGAGTCACTCATACCTAGGCCTAGACTCAACACACTTACAGGCCACCTTTTGTGTATGATAGGTGTTCTGTGTAAACTGTGGGTATGTACCTCTGAGTTGTTTGACTCTGTGATCGCTGTTATCCTTCATAGGCACCGTCCGCTGGGACATGTGAGGAGATGGCGGCATCCTCCGGTGTACCGACTGTTGGTGGACCTGTCGACAATGGAGGAGCGACATTTGATTATCACCTACAGGCTTGACCGTGCCACAATCCAGGAACTGTGTACCCAGTTGGAGCTAGACCTGATGTCAGCAATCCGCCATCCCAGAGGAATCCACCACAAGTGCAGGTGCTGTCAGTGCTCCATTTCCTTGCAAGTGGTTCCTTTCAGACAACAGTGGCCATGGCATCAGGGATGTCCCAGCCTATGTTTTCCAACGTATTGTCCAGAGTGTTGTCTGCCCTTCTGAAACACAGGCAGAGCTACATTGTTTTCCCTCAGGTGGAGGATTTGCCTACAGTGAAAGGTGATTTATATGCCCTGGGACACATCCCCACCATCATAGGTGCCATTGACGGGACACATGTGGCTTTGGTCCCCCCACAGGAGTGAACAGGTGTACAGAAACCGGAAGAGTTATCATTCTATGAATGTACAGATGGTATTTTGGCAGACCAGTACATCTCCCATGTGAATGCCAAGTTCCCTGGCTCAGTGCATGACGCCTACATCCTGTGGAATAGCAGCATCCCTTATGTGATAGGTCAACTCGAGAGGCACCGTGTGTGGCTATTAGGTGAGCACCTGGAAGCAAGTCAGTGGGAATGGTTGTCTGGGTCTGGGGATATCCCTCCAGGTTAGTGCGTGTCTAACAGTTGTCCCTCACCAGTTGCAGGTGATTCTGGTTACCCCAACCTGTCATGGCTACTGACCCCAGTGAGGAATCCCAGGACAAGGGCAGAGGAATGCTACAATGAGGCCCATGGGCGAACTAGGAGGGTGATCGAGCGGACCTTCGGCCTCCTGAAGGCCAGGTTCAGGTGCCTCCATATGACAGGTGTATCCCTATTCTACTCACCAAAGAAAGTGTGCCAGATCATCGTGGCCTGCTGTATGCTTCATAACTTGGCTTTGCGACGACAGGTACCTTTTCGGCAGGAGGATGGTTCAGATGGCGGTGTTGTTGCAGCTGTGGAGCCTGTGGACAGTGGAGACGAGGAAGCAGGGGAAGAAGACATGCACAACAGGGACTCAGTGATCCAGCAATATTTCCAGTGAGACACAGGTAAGAATACAGAGCTGCCTACTACATGTACTTTAACACTACTACCTCTCTACTGTGTGTCGTTTTCACCAAGTGTATGGTCACTGAGTTGTCACTTTCCCTTACGATTTCACAGATGTGGGTCCCACTGTGTGACATCTGATTAGATTCCTCATGGACTAGAGCTGTGTGACATAGGTATGTTGACATTAAACTTGAAAGAGCATTTTGTCACTGTAATTGCATATACACTATTTCGAAATCACAGACAGACTCCAGATTGTTTTGTGCTTTAAGTGTGTTTATTTAAGTGCTCAATATTGGAGGGGGTAGTAAAATGGTGAGGGGTGATGGCGGAGGAATGTCCATGGCAGAGTCCAGTCTATTAGTCTCACAGGTGCATTGCCCATATGGGCATAGGAAGTGGAGCTGAGGCAGTTTCAGTATGGACAGGGTGACAAAGTGGGACAATAGGATGACAATCAGGGTGGTCTCATTTCTTGGCGGGGGTCTTGGCATCGTGCTCTGTCTTTGTCCTGGATCTCAGGGACCGTTTGCGGGGTGGTTCTCCCTCTGCAGGGGGTGGGGTGCTGGTGTGGTGGTCCTGTGGCAGTGCCTCCTGTCCACTAGCGCCGGTGGAGGTGGTGGGCAGTTCATCGTCCATGCTAGTGTCAGGGGCCCCTTTTAGTGCCACAGTGTCCCTCCTGGTGTTCACAAGTTCCTTCAGCACCCCTACGATGGTGCCAAGGGTGGAGTAGATGGTTCTGAGTTCCTCCCTGAAGCCCATATACTGTTCCTCCTGCAGGCGCTGGGTCTCCTGAAAGTACTGTTGCCATCGTCTCCTGGGAGTGGTGGTAGGCTCCCATGATGGATGAGAGGGCCTCGTGGAGAGTGGGTTCCCTTGGCCTGTCCGCCCCCTGTCACACAGCAGCCCTCCCAGTTCCCCTGTGTTCCTGGGCCTCCGTCCCCTGGACCGTGTGCCCACTACCACTGCCCCCAGGTCACTGTTGTTGATGGGGTGGTGGGTTATCCTGGGTTCCCTGTAGTGGTGGACACACAGCTGATTGACGTATCCTGGGAACGGAGGTATGGGCCCGCTGGGTGGGTGCTGTGCTGGGGTTTCCAGAGGGTGGAAGGTCTGTAGTGGCCTGTGACTGGTTGATGGGAACCGACTGTCCCGAGGTCCCCGATGGGCCGGGCTGGTCATCTAGATCCAGTTGGACAGAGGTGCTGTCATCACTGTGGGCCTCTTCTGTTGGTGGTGTGGACATGTGTGGACTCTCCTGTCCGGTGATGTTGGGTAGGGGTCCTGCAGGGGTATGAAAGGATGGTTATTACATCTGTGTGTGTCATGGTGTGCAATGGGTGGGTGACCGTGTACCCCAGTGCTTGCATTCCTGTGTGAGACCTTGTGTGAGGATGGTTTAGGGGGTTGTATGGGTATGTGCAGTGGGCATGCTTTAGTGATGGGTGTCCATGCTTTGTTGTTGCATTCAGGGCTTGGTGTTGGGATGGGTGGTTTGTGATATTGGGACATATGTGAGGAGTTGGGGTGCTGGGGGTGAGGGTGGGGGTATGTGATATCATGCAGGTAGGGTGGGGAATGTAATAGTTAAGATTTGACTTACCAGAGTCCATTCCTCCACCTACTCCTGCGAGGCCCTCAGGATGCAGAATCTCCAAGACCTGCTCCTCCCATGTTGTTAGTTGTGGGGGAGGAGGTGGGGGTCCACCGCCAGTCCGCTGAACCGCCAGGTGGTGTCTTGAGACCACGGAACGCCCCTTCCCCCGTAGGTCGTTCCACCTCTTCCTGATGTCCTCCCGATTTCTTGGGTGCTATCCCACTGCATTGACCCTGTCCACTATTCTTCGCCATAGCTCCATCTTCCTTGCAATGGAGGTGTGCTGTACCTGTGATCCGAATAGCTGTGGCTCTACCCGGACGATTTACTCCACCATGACTCTGAGCTCCTCCTCCGAGAACCTGGGGTGTCTTTGCCGTGCCATGGGGTGGTGTAGGTGATGTGTGGGGTGGAGTGTGTGGTGATATGTGTGCTGATATGTAGTGGTGTGTTGTGTGAGGTGCGTGGAAGTTCTGTGGGTGATGGTGTTGTGTGCCTGTGGATGCTGTTGTTCTTGCTGGTGCTCTCTCTCTGGCCTTCTCTCGGTAATTGTGGTCGTAGGGGTTTGTGGGTGATGTCGGTGTGTGTTTTATATTGTATTGGGTGTGTGGGAGTGGTGTGTGTATGTGTATCAGGTGTGTATATTTCAAATTGTCCAACCTGGGTAGCGGTGGGGCGCCGTGGCCCGGAACAGCTCCTACGGCGCTGTTGGGAGTCGGCGCATCGGCAAGGAGGCGCCCTGTGGCGGTGGACCGAGCCATACCTATAGGTGCTCGGCAACAAGCGGGGGAATGTACAGTAGAGGTCTTTAAACAACTAAAATCCTACAAGAGAACCCACAAGTGAGGAAATCAAGGGACATACCTCCTATACCCCATCCCCCAAACGACCTCCGCCGTGGTTGCAAATAGGACTGCCTGACTCACCCCAAGTCGTCGCACGCCTATTATGTGACGCAGGGGACTGAGAAGACGGAGGCCATCACACCAATGACCTAGGAAATACCCCTATAACTGAGTACTCACCAGGACTTTTGGCTCTTCATTTTTTGAAAGGGGGAAGGAGCAACGAAAGAGACCCTCAACACACCACCGGCATTCGGAGAAGGAGTGTGGAGGAGGGGAGAGAAGGAGGGGAAGAGAGAAAAAAGAGGGGAAGGAAAGGAGGAAAGAGGAAACAAGGGACAAAACCAAAAAGAAGCAAAGAAGAGGAAGGGGGAAAAGAGAGAAGAGAGGAAAGGAGGAAGGAGAAAGAGGAAGGGGGGTAGAAAGAAAACGAGGGGAAAACAACCCCAAACTGAATCCTCTTCATGAACTACACCAGCTCCTACCTCAGCAGCCTCCAAGGAGACTCCCAAACCGGGTAACGAGATGGATGACATTTTTGAGACAGCAGACAGAGGAGAAACCCCCAATTGGTCTATAACGAAGCCTGCCCGAAACTGCAGACACCTTCCCCTCCCTTTGGCCTTCTATCAGTGATCACATCTCTTTCCTCCTCTATAGCAGCTCCTGGCAGGTACCCGGAGGCTGATCCCGATACACCATAGTTTGCCTTAGATGGAACAGGTACTGAGATCCACAAGAGTTCCAACTGCCTAAAGAATCAAGTAGGTATATCACCCGCAGACCTCGCAACCCAACGATCAACCCACCCCCGGTAGAAGGGGAAACAACCTGAGTGACTGAACTAAGACACACGAACAACGTGACCTGGACCCAACTTACATACACATCAAAAGTGCCTCCCATTAAACTCACATATGGTGGGAGAAATGCCCAACGGTAAAGCTGCAGGCAAACACTCCCGCCAGTTGCTGTTCTCGAAGGCCATTGCACAACCAAAAACCATGACGGCACTGGCGACACCACCGGGTCATGTACCCTCCCCAGCGGACCCACCTCCGCTGGAAGCGACAGACCGCATATTGCAAGAGATAACCTCGGTAGGACGCCGCGTAGAGGTAATGGATCTAAAAATAACAGATCTCACTATGGCCTGCTCCTCAATTCGCGCTGCCATAGCTGGCATCCGAGAGACAGTAACCAATCTGGACCAACGCCTAACAACTGTGGAAGACCAAGTAGCGGCAATTCCCGATCAGGAAGAAGAGCTAAGATCACTTCGAGCGAAAATCACTGACCTGGAGGACCGAAGTCGTAGAGACAATGTACGCTTTTTTGGTGGCCTGGAGCAAAAAGAAGGATCTGATATCAAAGCCTTCCTCAAATCACTTCTGACTGACCACTTCGGCATAGAGTTCTCACCACCCCCAGAGTTCCAGAGAGTGCACAGAATTGGACCTCCCCATAAAGCGTCCGCTAACAAACCACATCCTATTATTGCATGTTTCCTACGCCATGAACAAGCCCGCCAGGTTATCTCTACGGCCAAAACACAAGGTACTGTCTCCCTGGAAGGACATGAGATTAGAGTGGCAGCAGATTTCTCAAGGATAACAAATGACAAAAGAAGGGCATTTCTTGCTCTCCGCCCACAACTCAGATTCATGGATATCAAATATGGCCTTTTTGAACCGGCACGTATGTGGATCACATATCACGGCACATCCAGAGACTTCACTGAACCAGAAGACCTCAGTGCTTTCTTGAACAACCTGAACTCGCAATCCATGAACACCACCTCCGGACACCTGGAATCCGTCCTGTCACATACAGAGACCACTCTCATTACCCCGTCCCCACGGCCTCAGTCCCAGCGCCCATCCTCACAAAAGAGAGACCCCCAAAATCCCAGGATGCTCGTGAACACATCCTCCAAGCAGTAATCGACCACACACAGGATGCGGGCAGAGACAAATCCCGCTCCCCCTGAAACCATCGCCAGACGATCACCATACGGAACACTAACATCACAGTGGAACGGAAAACCTCAGGACCCGATTCCATTACCGGATATTCTACCCTCTGCCTTCGGACAGCTAAGTGACAAACTCAATTAACCTAACTGATGATTGCTCAAGGGAGGGAGGGGATCTGTTAGAGACATGGTCACCAAATTCCTCTTAATGTATAGGGTAAATGTCATACCTTTGCTGCCATCCTCACCACAACAGCTATGTTAACCCGATACATAGCTGGGGGAAGGAGGGGAGGATGGGGGAGAAAAAAGGGGGAAGGAAACAGAGAGAAAAAGTACAAGGACAAAGTCCCTGTCCATTGGTTAATACATAAATCCTAGCTTCAACAGCGTGAGATTCCCAACATGGACACTTCAAGACTACTTGCCTGTCCCCCTAAATACAAACATGTACAAATACAAACATGTACATACATCCCACGCCTCCCTCAACGTATCTTACATTCTACCCAAAGGGAAAGTCATTCTTCCACCAACTATTCCCCCCTTTCCATACGAAGGGCGGACTGGAAGAATATTCAGTAACTCATACCCAAACACGCCAAACCCACCAGTACTAGTACTACCTCACAGGGGACCCTCCTACTCCCGTAGGAGAACTAACAGACGAATCTAACAGCTAACCCCACACCCCTATCCCCCCAGAGTTACTAATGAAGGCACACTCATCGACCACTAAGGCAGCCTCCCCCTCACATATCACTCACTCTGAATGGGGTAACAGTGATGACACAGCCTCACAGGCCCACACTCACACGCTCCGCCTCCAGCAGTTCCGGTACTGGCCTCAAAAAACACACACACACGGATAACCACCCCAAACGCAGCCCCATTTATCATAATTTACCATAATTCTCTACACCCTACACCATTCTAACTTCCAGCAATCACAGAATATATACTACAAGATATCCCGTCACTCGTCACCCCTACTTAAAGCCCCAAATCTCGGCCCTACATCCGTATTCAGAACCCTCAGTACCCTACCCATTATAATAAATGACTACCTGGTTAGGGGGCTCATAAGAGGTCTCACAAAACTATGAATAAATCACAAACTCCCTCATTACACTCTAATGATATGATAACACCTCCCCAGCACGAGGGCCCTACAGGATAAGATCCGCAGGTTAGCAGGACTTTAGTAGCGAGTGTCCACTCACTAAGACTATTACTCCCTTCTCTTTATTTACTATCATCTATTTCCTTTTTTCTATTGCGATTCCTAGACCCGGTTTATTTCTACCCCCACCCCTGTACACACTAACGTAGTAGTCACTACCCGATCTTCTGAGTACTCTACTTTACCTTCCCTCCCCCCCCCCCCGTTTTTATTTTTTTCCCTTTGTGACCGAGGGGTGTTCTCCTCATTAATATTCTTATTTTATTCCCCTCCCCCACCTCTTCCTTAATACACACCCAAACGGAGGCCCACCCTGCCTACATCTGGGGTTTGCTCCCCCCCCCAGTTCTTTCTCACTGACCATAGCACATTCGACACCCCGTAAACCACAAACTATTATACATCCATGGGATCGACGACTCCACTCACAGTCCTCTCCTGGAATGTACACGGTATGACCCACTATATTAAACGCCAAAAGATACTGTCTTATCTCGGCTCTAAACATGCCGACATTGCCCAACTACAGGAAACACACCTTTCCCCGGCAGAATCAGAGAAACTACACAGAGACTGGGTGGGCAAGGCACTTTACAGCGGAACACCGTCTATAACGAAGGGTACAGAGGGAACGGGAAGGAGATGTGGAGTGGCAATACTTCTTCGTTGTTCACTACAATTCCGATTACTTAAGACATGGCATGACCCGGAGGGACGTTACGTCCTCGCCATACTCATGGTAGGATCCTCCACAATCTGTATAGGCTCGAAATACGCCCCCACCGGCTACAAGCGCTCCTTCTTTCTCTCCCTCAATCATCTGCTAACGCAGATAGGCGCCTCACAATATATACTAGGAGGGGATTGGAACATAGTTCAAGATGCTATCCTAGACCGCTCAAGCGGTCTTGATTCGGGCAACAATGCAGACAGAGCCCTTTTAAAAGACATCCTTTCAGACCATGGGCTACTAGATTGCTGGCGTCTTTCCCACCCCTCCAATAAGGAATATACCTTTGTCTCCTCAGTCCACAGGACTCAATCACGGCTCGACTATTTTCTACTCAATCACCGGATGATACAATCGATTAGGTCAGCAGAAATACTGGTGGCCGCAGTATCGGATCACTCCCCGGTTTTAATAATCCTTGAAATCGGGATGATTACGCCCGGCCGCAAACCCTGGTGCCTCTCTAACCCCAGATACCGAACCCCGAAAGGAAAGGAACAACTCAAGACTCATATAGCCACATACCTGAACAATGATAAGGACTCAGTAACCTCACCGCAGCTTCTCTGGGCGACAGCGAAGGCAACTATTAGGGGACAGCTAATGAGGGACGCAGCCATTTCCAATGCCCATAGAAGGGACCAACAGCGCACGTTAGAAGATAGAATAGCCCATGCCACCAGGGAATACACAAGAAGCCCTACCCCTTCCAATCGCCGCCATTTAGAACAGGCCAAAATGGAGCTTAACTCTATCTATACCTCACAAGCGGAATATGCCTTACAAAGGTTGAAGGGCCGACACTATGAACACTGAGAGAAAGCAGGCCGCCTGCTAGCTGCCCAACTACGCCAACGAGAAACCGCACTAGCCATACCGGCAATACGCACCCAGGATAACACACTTATCACACATCCCCAGGCGATCGCGGCTGAATACGGCCGGTACTATCAAGCCGTATATATCCCAGAAATGGTTGAGGACAGTACTTGGCTAGCCGCCTTCCTACAGAGGGCACATATACCCTGCCTCTCAGCTGATGGCAGGGCACTTTTAGACAGCAACATCAGTAAGGTAGAGATACAACAGGCAATAGCCAACCTATCATATCACAAAGCACCAGGAGAGGATGGGTTCACATTCGAATTCTATAAATGGACGGGAACCGACACAGTGGACGCCTTATACGAGGCATTCAAAGGGGCAGATCAGGAGGGCTCCTTACACCCTCTATCTAATAAAGCCTCCATCACAGTTTTGCCAAAACCTGGAAAAGACCCACTTCTCAACGAAAGCTACCGTCCCATCTCCCTCCTTAATGGGGATATTAAGATACTGGTGGGACTATTGGCTACCCGTCTAAAAAAAGTCATCCCCTCTCTAATCCATCACACCCAAGTAGGCTTTGTACCGGGCCGCTCTGCAAGGAACCATCTCCGCACACTCTTTCATGCTATCTGGTCAGCACGAGATATGCTAGAGGAAGCCTTGGCCCTCTCATTGTATGCCGACAAAGCATTCAATTGAATAGAGTGGTGGTACCACTTTGAAATTTTAAAACGCTTTGGGTTAGGAGACAGTTTCATTAATAAAGTGCGTCTACTATATGATTCCCCGACAACCCAGGTGAACTGTGGAGGGTTCCTCTCGGACACCTTCCCGATTCGTAGAGGGACACGTCAGGGCTGCCCACTGTCCCCCCTCCTATTCCTACTTGCTGTAGAGCCCTTGGCAGCGGTCATCCGTAGCTCTAACCTTATATCAGCAAATTCCGCTACCGAGCGCAAACTCCGTCATCTGTTTGTATGCAGATGACATCTTACTTACCCTCACAGATTTACCCAACTCCCTGACAGCCCTTAGAGAGATACTAATGGAATTTGAACACATATCAGGGTACCGGATCAACTGGGATAAAAGCGAAGCCCTACCACTATCCCCAGTCACAGTCAGCAACTCAATACAAGGACTTCCGGTCAAGTTGGAACAATCCCGACACTGGTACATAGGTATCGACATAAACACGGGCTGGACAACATAGTGACAGATAATTTAGACCCACTGCTTAGTAATATGAAACGGGATTTCGAGAAGTGGAGCCAGCTGGGCCTTTCTATGTGGGGCAGAGTGCAAGCGGTGCGAATGGTGACCTTACCAAGATTCCTGTACATCCTAGGTAGGATCCCTCTACATATACCCCTACCTATGCTACGAGAGATAGACCGCCGTATCCGCGCTTTCGCCTGGGGATCCATGCACCCGCGACTACCCAGAGCCACCCTGTTAGCCCAACGTGAATGTGGCGGGCTAAACCTCCCCTCAGTTGAACATTATGCCTCTGCGCTACACCTCTCACAATTGGTCTTCCTACTCTCGAATGCAAGAGAACCACCGCTATGGGTGGACGTAGAACGAGCACTTACAGGAGCTCCCTATGGCCTCCAGATGCTCTATGATACAGGCCAAATGGGCCCCCACCCACCAATCCCATGATAGGAGCCATGAGGAAAGTTTGGCGATAGGTGCACCGATCCCTTAAAATAGATCCCCAACTACATGGCAGAGCCCCACTATGGGGCAATAAATGGTTTCAGATCGGGGGGAAGGCCATTGTCTGGAGGGACTGGAATCAAAGAGGTATCATACGAGTAGACCAACTCATATCGGAGATACCTGGAAAACATTCAGGGACCTCCAGGCAGAATTCAATCTCCCGGAATGTTATTCATGGCGCTATCTCCAACTCCGACATTGTCTGACACAGCGACTACGACCCTCCCCCCGACACCTCCCACCCTCTCCAGTACTACACTACCTGGAAAATTGGGGGCAACTGAAGGGAGCAGTATGAGGACTGCAGGCATTACTGAACCGCCACCTCTTCTCACTCCCCTTCCTGAACTCCCTTAAGAATAAATGGCAAACACGCCTACAGACTGACTATGACCTAGAGGACTGGGCTGATTTGATCGAAGCCAGAGAGCGAGGAGCACATGAGGCCCGCCTAAAATTCTGTCTCTTTAAGACCCTATATGACTGGTACTGGACGCCACAGAAACTACGCGCAGCAGGACACCTACCCCATGCAACCTGCTGGAGATGCCCGCACTCACGCTGCGATCTAATTCACATCTTACACGATTGTCAGGCCATACAACCTTTTTGGCGGTCAATGGGAAACACTCTCCGGGAAGCCCTACCTCTTCCACCACTCCTCACCCCATCTCTCCTAATGCTGCATGATACTGGAGAGCTTTACAATATTTCCTGAACACAAAGCTGACTACTACATACAGCGCTGGCCACGGCAAAACTATGTATTCTCAGACACTGGCGTGCAGCGGCCGCTCCCTCCCATGATGAATGGTTGGTGGCAATGTACCAAGCAGCCACACATGAACAACTCATTTATAGCTTACAAGATAGAACAGAAGTGTTCCTACAGACCTGGTCACCCTTCCTCTCAGGGCCACAGGACTAGACCCTCTTCAAATAAATCTCCACCAACCCACACAGCGCGAATGGGCCCCTTACAACACCAAAATATACACAGCCACCCCCCTTTGTACTTTACTCCCATAACCCAATCATGATCCCCGATAGAAAGCTATCACACAGCCTCCTTTAAACCCACCGACCCCTCGTTTTTATCCTTAGTGGCCTATCATCACTTATCTCACCACCCCCCCTTATCCCCTTGCCCCCGCCCCTTAACATCCCTTAACTTTGTCCTACCATTGCCACACTATCCCTGCCATTACAATAATTTCCTTTTTGTTTATGTCTGATTTTTTCCCCTCGGTCACCGCTATCGTTATTTCCATTTCCGTTATTGTTATCATCATTGATATTATTACAATTCCTATTGATATCATCCCCACCATCATTACTCTTTTTTTCCACACCCTTATTGATCTATGTCCCTGTCCCTCTTTATCCCTCTCCTTTTTATTTTGATCTTTCTTTCTTCCTTCCTTTCCACTATCTTTTCGTATTTCCTTCAGTAAGCCCGTACCGTTCTCTCCCTCATCCTTGATAATTTCCCATCTGTTTCATGCAACATCTCAAATTACATCTCTCTGCCGTTAGAAGTGACACTTTTGAGAGGTTGTGAAGCCCAGCGGACGAGAGAGCCCGGTGCGGCACGGCAGGGCCATCGGAGGTGCCGGGAGTGACCCGGCTGACCGGGTAAGAGAGCGGAGAAGCGCTGAGGCCTGGGGGCCACGAAACAGGACGCCCCTGGCGGGTTTTGCCTCCGGAGCCCAGGTGGCCATTGCTGGGCCGGGGGCTGGTGGTGTAGCCCTGATTTGATGTAGGGGCGGCAGAGAAGAGCGAACGACCTGCCCCTGGGCTCCCAGTAGAGGGGCCCTGCCTGGTGTGGAGTGGGGCCCCCGGTTGGCGGCACGTTCGGCCTGCGGTGAACTCCTCGGGAACGGAGGAGGAGGAAGTGGCCAGGCAGGGCCGGTTTCCAGACGGGGTGGCTGCAGCGTGAGACCGTGGCCTTGCGTGGAGTGTGGAACAAGGAGCTTCGCTTTACCGACCTGGTTGGAAGCAAATAGTCAGAGGAGATCCCTGGTGCAAGGGACTTGCCGGGCACCCGAACAGGCCCACGACGAGGCGGTTGAGGCCTGAGGCCGGAGGCTGGTACAGGAGTGGCAGTGTCATGACATCCTCTAAATCTAAGCGGGATCAGTCAGTGAGGGACATGCTGACCAGATCCCAGCCGGCGAAGAGCAGACCGGTTGAGGGGTCTTTCGGCGATGAGGGGCTGTGATGATCGAGGATTTCTCTCCTCCCTGTTTGATTCACTTAGGAGCGATCTGCAAGTTCTCCGGAGGGACATTTCCCAGGAGATGAAGGAACTGCATACAGAAGTCACTTCCCTAGGGGATCGAGTGGCGAATGTAGAGGATGGTGAGATCTCTTGAGGGGAGGAGGTTGAACATATGCAACAGGAGATAATACGTCTTCGCGAGCAGCAGGACCTTCTTCAGATTACAGTGGAGGGCTTGGAGAATCGGTCACGACAGCCTAATATACGCATCAGGGGGGCCCCGATGGGAGCGGAGAAGGAGGACATTGGGGAGTTCGTCACAGCGTTGTTCCGCTCTATCTTGGGTTCTGATGACTTAAGGGAGATTACGTTGGACCGCGTTCATCGTGTGGGCCGACCCGGGGAGCCTGGGGGTCGTCCGCCTGAGATTTTGGCGTGTGTCCACAACTATGGACTTAAAGAAAACATTCTACAGAGAACCCGAAACTTGTCACAGGTACAGTTCCGTGAGCATAAACTGCAGCTGTTTCAGGACCTCTCGCTGCGGACATTGCAAAGGCGGAGAGACTTTAAACCTATTACAGAACATTTACGGCCCACTCTACGTCCTATTCCTGTGGTCACCCTTTCCGCCTTATGTTCCGATGGACCAGTGGCATCAGGTGAAATCGGTGTTGGAGGGGAGAAGGATCTTGCAGCTGGGGGAGAATGAACAAGAGCTCGGGGCATCTGTGGAGGAGGATGGCGGGGGTCGCCCGCGGTGGCGGCGGAAGGAGAGGAAGAGTAAGCAACGGCGGCCTACCACGATGGAGCAGGCGCTGGAAAGACAATCAGTACTGAGTAGCTTGGCTGCGGGGACTAACGCCTAGACGATGGGCAACTGGGTGCTGCCGCTGTGATTTGGGGTCGTGTGAGTTTTCACTCGGATCTCATGACCATATTAGAGAGGCCCGGGTGGTGGAGTCGTTGGATCCCATGTGACAAATCCTGATGGATTTACTGGCCTGACGAGACTTTACCTCTCTAGAGCTGTGTGTCAGAGAACTTATGTGTTCTAAGCACCTGTTGTGCGTTATGGTTGTGTGTAGGAGTGCTTCCTCTGGAATTCATATAGCTATTGATTTTACTTGCTATCCCTATGTGGGGGACCGCTCCAGTGATGGTTCTGGTCCGTGCCCCTTGGTAGTTGTGCCTGCTGAAGAGCGTAACTGGTCTAGTGCCATATGTCCTTTAAGTGTCTAAGCTTGAATGTTCGGGGACTTAATAGCCCAGCAAAGAGGTTGGCGATCTTGTCTGGTCTTTAGCAGCCCGGGAGTCATGTCTGCCTCCTGCAGGAAATGCACCTGGTGGCCAAGGATACGTATAGAATGCGTTCAAAGTGGTTTCCTAGGCAATTCTGGTCCTCAGCCCCTACAAAACATGCTGGGGTGGCGATACTTTTGTCGAAGTCCTTCCCTGGAGAGGTGATAGCCAAGCTTCATGAGGTACAGGATAGGTTCACGGTGCGGGTGGGGGCTTTTCTCTTCACTATTGCTACAATGTATGCACCTAACGTACAACAGGAAACCTTTATGAGGCAGGCCATTTCCCTGATGCTCAATACCCCTGACAGAGCTATTTTAGTAGGGGGAGACTTTAACCTGGTAATGGACAATGAGCTGGACAGATCTGGGCATCGTTATGGGCAGACTGGTGCGCTGACTGCAGCAGGAGGCAGTGGCTGGTTGATTGTGGACTGGAGGATGTTTGGAGGAGGGAACACCCAACGATTAGGGACTATTCCTTCTACTCTGCGGCCTCAAAGACGTACACACGTATTGATTTTTTTCTGGCCTCTGCACGTTCACCTCTCGGATTAGAGAGACCTCAATCAAGCCCCGGGCCTTAACAGATCATGCACCTATCACTCTGGAGTCCAGTCTTGATATGGGGCATGTGGGGAGTCCGAGCTGGTGCTTTAGAGACACCATACTTCAGAGTAGAGCAGCTGAGGAGACACTGAGACGCGTGATAGTGGAGTACCTTAGCTTTAATGATGATGGAAGAGTCAGTATGGAGACCTTATGGGAGGCTCTATAGGCGGTAGTTTGAGGGGAAGTGATGTCGCTTGCGGCTAAAGATAATAAAGCAAGGAAAGAACAGAGAGCGATGCTTGAGTAAAAAGTGGCGGCCTTAGAACGCTCTCATAAATATACTGGAGCACCTAGAGTGTGGAGGGAGCTGGAGAGGGCGCGCCAGCAGCTGAAAAGGCTGGACTGGGATAGGGCAGAATATGCGATAGTGAGGCTTAAACACAAATACTACATTGGGAGTAACAGATGTGGGAAGCTCCTTGCGCACCGGCTGAGGGCGCAGCGCTCTGCTGCTGCCATAAAGATGGTACGCCCCACCTCTAAAGTGGAAGTGCGTACAGACAACCAAATGACAGAGGCGTTTGCTGAGTACTATAGGGAGCTCTATTCCGCGGATGTGAGGTGCGACGCAGATCCTGCTATCTTTCTCGCAGATAGCACAATTACTCTGCTTGGAGAGCATGAAGCGTCCTCGTTGGACCAGCCTATAAGGAAGAGGTTATTTCGGCGATATCCCGTCTAAAAAATGGGAAGTCTCCTGGCCCTGATGGCTTCATGGCGCTCTTTTATAAAACGTTCTGCCCGGAGCCGCGCCGGTTTTGGCGCGGCTCTTCAACTCCTTTCGGGTGTTCGGGGCCCTTGCGCCTAGTATGCTGGAGGCTACCATTATGGTTATTCACAAACCCGGGAAGGATCCAGAAGATTGCGCCTCATATAGGCCTATCTCACTTCTGAATATAGATGGCAAGATGTTTACTGGTGTTTTGGCTCACCGCCTCAATCCCTACATGCCGGGCCTTATTGATCCGGATCAGGCGGGCTTTACACCTCACCGGCAATGTGGGGATAATACAACGCCTTCTGCACTTAATAGATAAAACTGGAAGATCGCGCAGGGAGGCGCTCATCCTTTCTATCGATGCAGAGAAGGCGTTTGATAGAGTCCATTGGCCTTATCTCTTTCAGGTGTTGGAGCGCTATGGGCTGGGGCCTGGGTTCAGGACCTGGATTCAATACAATTATCGCTCGCCCAAGGCTGCGGTGTGAGTTAATGGAATTCTGTCCTTGCCGTTTTCGGTTGGTCATGGAACACGACAGGGATGCCCGCTCTCTCCACTACTATTTGCGCTGTATTTGGAACCCTTTGCTCAGCACCTCTGTGATAACCCCCTAGTTACTGGCGTCATATTTGGGGGCGAACATCACCTTATTAATCTCTATGCGGATGATGTGATTCTTACCCTTGCGGAGCCCATGGTTTCGCTTCCAGCCCTTATGGTGGCCCTGGAGGAGTTTGGTCAGGCCTCTGGATTCCGTGTGAATATGCAGAAGTCGCAGGTCCTTAGCTTATCCATTTCTTCTGACCATGCAGAGGTTTTGAGGGCCCGATATCCCTTTATATGATCGAGATTGCAGGTACCCTATCTGGGTATTGAATTGGGGACCTCTGCGGTAAAGATGGCGAGCTTGAATTATACCACGCTAACTCGGAAGGTACTGCGGGACCTCGGGAACTGGGGGAAGCATAAACTCTCTTGGCTGGGCAGGGTGGCGGCGGTGAAAATGACTGTGCTGCCGCGCATACTCTATGTCTTTCAGGCACTTCCCCTGACTCCTCCGTCTCGAAAGATAGCGACCCTACAGTCCGCTATCTTGAAATTCATCTGGGATGGACAGCCGGCGCGGCTCTCACGGAACGCTCTATACCGCCCTAGAGGGGAGGGGCGATTGGCTGTTCCCTGTCTTCTGCGGTACTTCCAGGCAGCCCAGTTGCACTTTCTTTTGGAGGGGAGTAGGCTGCGTTCTGAGAAACACTGGTGTTTTATGGATCAGGCGGTAGCGGGGTCTCATATCTGGAAGGAGCCCTGGCTCCAACGTCGACACAGGGCACGTGGATTTTATTCCTCCCCGATCATGGGAGCGATGCTCCATGTATGGGATGCAGTGGCGCGACGGCAGGGGCTCACAACATTTCCATCCCCTATGTCACCAATTGGTGAGAACCCTGACTTTACACCCGGCCTACAGGTGGAGAGTTTTCGCCGTTGGTATGATGGGGACTGTAAGAGGGTGGGGAGTCTTTTTGATGAGAAAGGGGTGATTCCTTTTGATCAGATGCGGGAGACGTATCGATTGACTGAAGCGGATAGACTATTGTACTATCAAGTGCGTCATTGGGCCCTAATGCTGGCAAATAGGGCTTTGATAGATAGGCCATTAACCCCGTTTGAGAGGTGGATACTCACAAAGAAGGATGACAAGCGGGTGATATCGGAGCTTTATCGATTCCTTCAGAGTCGGGTACGCCCGCCTAAATTTAAGGGACAGCAGAGATGGGAAAAGGAGCTGGGGAGGGAGCTCACTGAGGAGGAGTGGGACCATATATATTATAGAACTCATTACACGGCCCATAGTGCTGCGGGGACAGAGATGGCATATAAGATAACTTTCTATTGGTACTTTACTCCAGCAAGGATAAATGCATGGGACCTTGCTAAGTCCGGCCTTTGTTGGAGGGGGTGCGGTAGCACGGGCACACTGGTACATCTCCTTTGGCATTGCCCCAAACTACAGCGATATTGGACGAGCATATTAGATGACACTGATAAGGTGTTTCAGACAGAGATTCCTAGATTCCCATCTTATGTATTGCTGGGCCTACCCAATCCTCTCACGTTTCCCCTTCATTCGTTGAAGGGGCGACAGATGGCACTGGCTCTCAATGCTGCCCTGCAGACGATTCTTGCCCTATGGGGCTCGGATAGGCTGCCGACGTATGGGTCTTGGCTCCAGAAGTTGTGGTTCATTCTGGCAATGGAAAAGCTTACTTTGGCCTCCAAACAGAGAGTGGGTGACATTTGTACGTTGTGGAGGCCTTTCTTCCAGATCTTATCTACAGAGTTTACCGAGCTGACGTGCCCAACATACCTAAGAGTCCTGGGGCTGACCCGAGAGGTTCAGTAGGATGATATGACCTATGGTCTATGAGGAGGGCGGGGACAACAATGTGAATGGAGCGGTGAAGGGTTGGGGCAAGAGGGAGGCGAAGCATGCAGGTGAGGAAGCACAACAGTTTTTTCCTTTTTATTTTATTTTGGGTATTAGCTCTGTGAGATCCAGTTTGTGGTGCCCTTCCGGTCCTGAATTCAATATGAGTCATAGTGGGCGGGGGTGATATTCCCCCTCAGCGGCAGTGAGGATACGGTTGAATAGCTTTCAAAGCATGTTCTGGGGTTTACGGGGCATGTCACTAATGAAACGGCTGGAGGATTACCACAGTGCTTTGTATCGTTCTTCATGTTAAAATGTCAATAAACAGATTTGATCCATAAAATATTCCTTGTAAACTGTGTAAAGTGGTGAAAACAATAAAAAATTACAACACAAAAAAAAATAATATATGTCTAAAGCAAGCCTATTTTGAAGCGCCATAGCTCTATCCGCAGCTAATTCAGTATCTAACAGGAGTATTGCCCCTGTAAAATTTGTCAGCATGTTATCCACAATGGTAGACAACTTTCGTATCTTGATTGCATTCAAAATAACTCCTACAGAAGGAATTACTGCACCAAAAATGTCTCCCACAATTGCAGAAGAGGTTTCCCTCCTCTGTTGCTCATGATGTAATTCAGTCACCTTCGAAAACTTCTTTAAATCGACTATCTGATACATTTTAGGGAAACCTATCCCCAAATAGCATGTCCCATACCATCCTCTAGGAAGACAGTAATAAGCATTAAGTCCACAAATATAGTAGATTGCAGAAATGGCAGGGTCCTGACAATTCAGCATAAAAGTCCATTA
Organism: Pleurodeles waltl; assembly: GCF_031143425.1. Taxonomy (NCBI): domain Eukaryota; kingdom Metazoa; phylum Chordata; class Amphibia; order Caudata; family Salamandridae; genus Pleurodeles; species Pleurodeles waltl. Next base: position 981,745,749 of record NC_090444.1, on the reverse strand, counting down.
ACTCTGAAACAAAAACACATGCCTAAATTCCCTTGTTTCCACAAATAAAGTGTCAGTGTGTGATTTTGGCCTATATATACAAAGCTTCCCTACAAGCAATGCATCTAAAGCTAATTTCTCTTGTTTTTTAATAGCAGTGTAAGCATAATCTTTTTTATAATTCCTCTTTTCTAATCCCTTCTCTAACTTCTCCTTTAATACCTTTCTCCTGTCATCAGTATGCCCTATAAAGCTCTTTTCGTCTGGGGTAAGTAAGCATGTCAAATTATTTTTATGAGCATACGTGGTGCCAAACGTTAATGTCGGTTCAAAGAAGCCTCTAACTAATACTATATCATGCTCTTTAGGTATTTTACTTAGATACCTAATAATAGGAACAAAAGAAAACACGAGATCATAGTTCGAATAAAAATACTGAATATACTCTTGGTTATAGAATCTTTTTAGCAGCAAACTACAGCTTATGCCATATGTTAGTGGCAAACTACTGTATGTATGTATGCACAGAGGAAGGAATTTGCGTACACACAAGACAATTCCTTGCATCTATGGTTTCAACAAACTCACTCAACAAGCGATAGAATACATTAGAAGAAAGCTCTCCTTGGGCATTAGTATAGTCATGCAAGTATTTCTCATCTAACTTAAACCTTTCTACAGCTGTTAGTGTAGTAGTCTCAGGATCGGAAACAATATTAGCCTTTTTCATATCATGAATAGACATTCCCACAATCATTATTATGAACATTATCCCACACATGATTGCCACTCTAACACTCAAATACCTACAATATCTAATATTCCTCACACGGTTATCTAACTCAGCCATGATCTTTAAAGTATCAGAAAGTAGAACTAACTCTTAGATAAAGTGCAACAGAAAAATCAACAATGAAGAAAGTATTTCTTTCTCACAGTTCAGTTTCACACTCAGGAACCCTTTTCTCCTTTGTCAAAAATCAATTAGCAGCTTGTCAAATCCGATTCTTTAATGGTCATATCAGGTTATCAATGTCCCTCCTGATTTTTTATTTCAACAGTCTCTTTTCAGATTTTCTTTAGATCAACTCAACAATTCAGTCTATTGATCACCTTCAAGTTGCATTGAAGTACTGATTCGGAACTTCTTTATCAAAACAAAAAGACATAGGGGGTCATTCCGACCCTGGGGGTCATGGACCGCCAGGGCCGGGGACCGCAGATGCACCGCCAACAGGCTGGCGGTGCATCCAGGCCAATTCTGACCGCGGCGGTAAAGCCGGGGTCAGAAAAGGGAAACTGGCGGTTTCCCGCCGGTTTTCCCCTGGCCTGAGGAATCCTCCATGGCGGCGCTGCAGGCAGCGCCGCCATGGGGATTCCGACCCCCTTACTGCCAGCCTGGTTCTGGCGGTTTTGACCGCCAGAACATGGCTGGCGGTAACGGGTGTCGTGGGGCCCCCTAACAGGGCCCCACCAAGATTTTCAGTGTCTGCATAGCAGACACTGAAAATCGCGACGGGTGCAACTGCACCCGTCGCACCCTTTCCACTCCGCCGGCTCCATTCGGAGCTGGCATCCTCGTGGAAGGGGGTTTCCCGCTGGGCGGGCGGGCGGCCTTCTGGCGGTCGCCCACCCGCCCAGCGGGAAACTCAGAATTACCGCGGCGGTCTTTTGACCGCGCAGCGGTATTCTGACGGCGGGACTTTGGCGGGCGGCCTCCGTCGCCCGCCAAAGTCAGAATGACCCCCATAATCTTGTTTTGCCATTCACTTGTTGCTGCATATGCCCACTCAGGACCTGCATATCTTCGACTTGCTATTCTCTTTCTTTTCAAGCTTCGTTCACCACCTAACTCTCTTTCACTCAATTCTTCTTTTCTAGTAGTATCCACCTCTTCTTCTATTGTCTCATTTATGACCAATTCTTTCTTCTTCCCAATTTGCAACTCAGGCCAACTATCTCCTTTTCTCGTTCCTTCTGTCAATATTCTTCTCAGGATTGGATTCTTTCCTTTTTCTTTATCTATGGTGTTTTCTCTTGATGCAATGGGTTCAGGAGGAGTCGAATCACTTTGGCTTTGATCCGTCTCAACTTTTTCACCCTCTTGATCTGGCACTCGCTATGTTTGCTTTTCAGCACCGTCTGCTTCTGGGAGAACCCCTACTGTGCTTGGTTCTCCCGCTGTATCCGTTGAGTTAGACTCTTGCTCACCCTCGTGTAATTCTTCACTCTCGTCTCTTACAGGGGTGATAGACCCATCTTCCACAAGCTAAGGTTCAACTTCAGGTTCAGCTTGCTCTTGTTCCGGCTCAGGTATAGCCACTTGTTTTGCTGTTGTTGGTGCTCTCAACAACACTTCTTCATGATCTCGCGGACTCACCACTCTCTTCGTATGGCTTGCGTGTATCCAGTTCGGTAGTCCTGCACACTTTACAGCTGTTGTAGTTGTTAGCACCACCAGGTATGGATCTTTCTAACGCAGTTCCAAACAGGTCTTGCGAACTTGCTTTTTTGATGACGACCCAATCTCCAGCTCTCAGATTGTGACCTGGATCATGGATGGGTGGCAGGGTAACAGCCTGCACCTGCTGAGAGAAAGAGCGAACCACATCAGCCAGACCCTTGCAGTAGCCCAACACCATATCATCTGTAATATTGACAAGTGCATTGACTGGAATTGCTGGCAATCTAATTGCTCTGCCTATGAGGATCTCATGGAGCAACAGTCCTGTCTTCCTGTCAGGTATGTTTCGCATTGACATCAGTGACAAAGGTAATGCATCTGGCCATTTCAGATTGGTTGCGGCACACATCTTGGCAATTCTTGATTTCAATGTACCATTCATTTGCACCACCAGTCCTGATGCTTCAGGGCGATAGCTACAATGTAATTTCTGCTCAATGTTTAGTGCTGCACACAAGAGTTTAATCACTTTGTTATTGAAGTGAGTTCCCCTATCTGATTTTAAAGAGATCGGAAATCCGAACCGTGGTATTAACTCTCTAAGCAACAGTTTTGCTACTGTGAGACTGTAATTTCTTCGTGTGGGGTATGCTTCAATCCAATGACTAAAGACACACACAATCACCAACACGTACTTCAGACTTCCACACACAGGCATTTCAATGAAATCCAATTGCATTCTGCTGAATGGACCTCCTGCCCTTCCGATGCGGCTCGAATTCACCACTGTCCCTTTTCCCACGTTAAGTTGCTGACAAATTACACATCAATGACATACTGCCTCTGCTGCTTGTCTGAACTTAGGATTGAACCAATCAACTTTGAACAACATGACCATGGCATCTCTTCCAATATGTGCTTGCCCATGATAATAGCGGGCCATCTGCTACAATAAACTATTGGGCAATACCATCTGACCCCCCTCAGAAACCAAATCTCATCAGATCTTTGAATACATTGCAGCTTGACCCAGAGTTGTTCCTCCTGCTTATCTGCATTTTCCTGCAAGGTTTTCAATTCTTCTAGAGTATCAATCACTTTTAAGGCAAAACTTGTGCAATTATTCTCTTCCTCAGGCATCAATTCCCACTTATCTTTAAACGATATACAGTTCAATGCTCAAAATCTTGCGACTTGATCTGCATATCCATTTCCCAATGAAATGTAACCCTGTGTCTTTTGATGTGCACCACATTTTACCACTGCAATTTCTTCAGGTAACTGTATTGCGTACAACAACTCTTTTATTCTGTCACCATTTCTCACAGGTGTTCCAGTAGGGGTCATGAAACCTTGTTGTGATGTCAGAGTCACCAGATCCTCGGGGTCTGTGCACGTTCCCAACACTTCCACCACAAGACAGCTCCAATACTCTGATTAGATTTATCACAGAGTCTAAGAGAGTCCAAGTGGGGAAAAGGGGATTAGGACGGGAACAGCTGGGAAGGAGACCTGTAGGAAGCAAAAGGTTAAAACACAACATCAAAATTATATCTCATGAAATCAGTACCATGCTACAACTCTAAGCTTTGTCTTTTCCGAAAAAACATGAACAACCCTAAAATAGTCCTAAAACTGACTAGGCTTTAGATGACCGAATGCCTGAGGAGGAAACAGGAAAAGTTAAATAGGACTTTCAGATTCGAGTACTATCTTTAGCATGAGAATCAGGAAACACTCTGAGCAATTTCTAAACAACCATATGAATCTCCTTTTAAGAATATATATTAGGAACACACAGCATTACATCTAGAACTCTGGTATTATTGTGTTCATCTCAGAAAAAACATTGGGAAGTGAATTGCGCACATTGCAGATTTTTATACGAGTATTAAACACCATAAAGGATTGTGCACCATGAAATCACACAACGTAGATTCAAGGAATAAATCACGCAACATGTCAACTTGAAATTCTACCAAGAAAATGTCTTAGTATAGTAGCGCACAGTAATTTACATTATTTATACACGAGGAAAGAATTGCGTGTCTTGACGATTCAAATGCCACCATACAAATGCCAAGAAATGGTAGCGCACAATGAACAACATGAAAAGCACTCAGAAAAAGAATCGCGCATCTTGTCAATTCAAATGCCACCATGCAAATGCCAAGAAATGGTAGCGCACAATGAATAACAGGAAAAAACACTCAAGAAAAGAATCGCGCGTGTTGCCGATTCGAATGCCACCATGTAAATGCCAGAAAATGGTAGCGCACAATGAACAGCATGAATTACACACGAGAAGTGAATCGCGCGTTTCGCCGATTCGAATGCCACCATGTAAATGTCAAGAAAAGGTAGTGCGCAATGAACAACAAAGTTAAATGCTTATGAAACGAGTTGCACGTCTTGCCAACTCGTAAAACATCATGTAAATGTCAAGAAATATCAGCGCGCAATGAACAACAATGTAATAACGAAGTCAAATCTTTATGGAATAAATTGCGCGTCCTCCCTATTTGCAAACCACCATACAAATGTCAAAAAATGGCAGCACACAAGTAATCTGTTATTCATTTAAGAATTAAAATCAAGAATATGAAAATTCGCAATTACGGTGTTGGGAAATGTCCAAACACCGTCTTACCGCCTGGAAACAGTGATCACCAATGAGAGATGAGTGCAGAAGACTGGAAAATCCAAATAGGCTGCCGGAACAGGAGTTCAGGAAGAAGCTGCTGCTCTGCACCGGGACCTCTGAATAGTGAGCACTGGAAGTTGGGCTGACTCTCTTTTATAGAGTCTTGGCCCAGCCTAGAACCACGCCCAGGCATGTTGCAGGGAAAGTCTCTAGAAGGCCCTGGAAAGGGACCAAACCCTAACACACTCTGAATGTCTGCAGCAATACATTGCAAATGTACAGTATTTATAAGCACCTTAAAAATTAATCTTTTGGATGGAATTCTGCAATGCAAAAGGTTAACCAATAACATATCATCACAATGCATAAATTACATTATCTTGCGAGTGTTGGGTTTTTGCATTCTAAATGCCCGTAGGGCGCGCACTGTCCTGGTGTTGACATGTGACCACAGCTGACCAAAATCATGAACAATTCCACATCCATGTTGACTGTCTGTATAGATTGTGACTCTTAGTCTCGCAGAAACATAGCATGCTCTAGTAAGAGCTACCAATTCTGCTATTTGTGCAGAATATACTCCTGGAAGCCATGAAGCTTCTAACGTGCCTGTAATTGTAGATACTGCAAAGACAATTTGGTAATTTTCTTCTAAACACGTGTCTCTAATATCAGGCCTTGGTTTTGTACACAGCTCAGTTACCTCAAGACAATCATGCTCTATTTCTTCTTCTTTTGCAATTTCAACAGTATCACTTGGAAGCAATGTCGCTGGATTCAGCACTGTACATCTTTTTAATGTTACATTTGGAGCACCCAATATGCTCGTCTCATACCTTGTCAGTCTTGCACCAGTCAAATATTGTGTTTTTGTCCTTGTCAGTAAGATTTCAATAGAGTGTGGTACCATTACCGTCAAAGGGTATCCCATGACTACCCCCTCACATTGGGAAAGACTTTGACCAACTGCGGCTACTGCATGCAGGCAACCTGGTAAAGCTGCTGCAACCGGGTCCAAGGTAGCTGAAAAATAGGCTACTGGGCGATAAGCACCTCCATGGACCTGTGTCAAGACAGACAAAGCATCACGTTCTTGACTAAACAATGTGAATGGCTTTGTGTAATCAGGCATTCCCAACACTGGAACTCTGCACAAACTCTCTCTCAATTCAGTGAATGCTTTCATCTGATCCTCATCCAAGGTAATGGGATCTGTAACTTCCTTGTGTGTTAACTGCTGCAATGGTTAGGCAATTTCAGCAAAATTCGGAATCCATTGACTACAGTATCCCACCATTCCTAGGAACATTCTGACATCTCTCTGCGAAGTCGGAGGACTTCCTTGCAAAATCATGGTAATTCTTTCTCTTGAGATTCTCCTCAATCCATTTTCAATCTGATGTCCCAGATATTTCACTGATTTCTGACAATACTGCAGTTTTATAGGTGAAACCTTATGTCCAAATTTTCCCAAATGATTCAACAGGACAATCGAGTTGTACTTACACTCGTCCATTGTTCTGGATACGATCAGCAAATCATCAATGTAGTGTACTAGAGTTGATTGGTATGGTAATTCTAATGACTCCAAGTTCTTTTTCAAAATCTGATTAAACACTGATGGTGACTCCGTATACCCTTGTGGAAGCCTGCACCAGCTGTAGACTCTGTCTAGGAATTTGAAACTAAAAATAAACTGACTATCCTCATGAAGAGGCACAGAAAACAAAGCTTGTGACAAGTCAACCCCTGTGAACCATTCTGTATCGCAAGGAATCTGAAACAGTATCACTGCTGGATTTGGCACTACTGGACAACACTTGACCACCAAATCATTCACTTTGCGCAAGTCCTGCAAAATGCACACTTTCCCACATGGCTTCTTTAAGCCCATTATTGGTGAATTACATGGACTGCTTAACACTTCCTTCAAAACTCCTTGCTTTAGAAAATCTCCAATTATTTCTGCCACCTTCATCAGCACATCTTGTGGCATGCTATACTGTGGAAGTTGTGGAAATACTGCATTTGGCTTTAAAGTGATCTTAATCGGCTCCACTCCATTAATCAGACCTACTTCTTTACCTGTCAGGTCCCAGACTTCTTCCTTCACTGTACCCTGTAAGTCTGCATTTAATTCTTCCACAGTAAACATTGGGAAAAATTCAATCAACAGGTATTCTTCACTAGCATTGTTGATCACCATTTCAGCTACCTGTTCTTCTTCATCATTGCTATTAGTCTGCACTTCAATTCCAGTGTCTGAACAATTAACGGAGCATTTTTTCTTACACAGCAAAATCTCTTCCCAGCAGGGACACTGGACTTGAATCACACACTACAAACCCATGTAGTCCCTGGTAATTGCCAATCTCAACCTGCACTGGTTCTGTGATTGGGTTTGTCAACTGTCTATTCACCACTCCCACAGCTTGAACTGTTCTGCCTGAAAGAGGTAAATTCGGAACTTCCACGCTTCTTACTGTAGAGTGTGTAGCTCCTGTATCCACCAAAAATGAGACCTTGTAACCCATCACCTTTCCCTTCACAAAAGGTCATCTCTGATCTACTTCTAAGGATGCTGCAAGCATACACGGTCTTCATCCGAACTGTCCCTCATCCATTCTTCATTTATTTCATCCTCACTGTAAAATGGGAATTGGTGTACGGTGTCATTACTTCTGTCTTATCTCTGACCTGTGACCTGCTGAGTAAGCATCACCTGTTGCTGTTCCATCGGGGCTTGAGGTATCTGCATTTGCTGTCTAGGTACCATGGGAACATGCTGCTGTATTGGTTGCAGCTGTGTTAATTGTGCACGCGGCACCTGCATTTGCTGCACAGGTTAGAAATTCTGCACTCGATTCTGAACATTAGGAATAAATCCTTTCATTCTTGGAACTTTCACAGTCTGAAATGTACTGACATCACCACCTTCCTGAACGACACCATCCTGCACCATCAATGGACACTCCCACTTCCAGTGTCCCACGTTTCCACACAAATGACACGGTAACATCTTTTTCATCCCCTGCACATCATTCTGAACCACTACAGTACCCATGTCCGGACCACGGATCATATCAATTCCACGACCCCTTCCTCTCATCTGAGGCTGGAACATAACAGCTCTCTGCTGTGGCGGCATAGGTGGTACTAAAGCTCCTTGCACTCCTGTCTGAGCTGCCTTTATTTGCATCACCATTTCTTTCTCCTTCAGCTTTTTCTGTTTCAATTCAATCTCATCACTACAGTATTTTGCATACTGCAGCACCTCACCAATCGGCTTTGCCTGCCTGCAAATCAAATGACTCTTGATCATCTGCCCTATTTCTGGTCCCAAACCCTCGAAGAACCTGAACACGAAATGCAACATGTCTTTCGGCTCACTTGCTTCCTTACCACTACACTCCTTGAACGCTTTTAGCAATCTTTCATAGTAAGTATGTATTGACTCTTTCGACTCCTGAACCGTTCTGTTGATTCTCAGACAGTCAATATTTTTGGAGAAATTCTTGTCTTCAGGAACTCAATCACTTTATAGTAATGTTTCATCACCTCAGGTGAAGGTGCACCCGTTACTCTATCTCTTTCTGGTTCACTTGTTGGCCAATCCACTGCTCTCTTACATTCGACCCACAAGTCAGCTAGAACCACTATCTTCAACAATGTATTTAAGTCTTCCCACAAACATTTGGAAAGTTTCACAAATCTGTCTGTCTGCTGATACCACTCGACCGGTTTTTCTCTCAATTTTGGGTAATCATTTGTAAATGACAATATATCACTCCTCTGCCATGGGACATGAACAAACTGCCCCCCTGTCAGAGTCACCAGATCCTCGGGGTCTGCGCACGTGCCAATTGCCCAATCTAGATAATTTACTCGCTCTGGGACTCGTTTTAGGCCGATGGATCTTTTGACCCTGATTGAAGTCTCCTTAGAACGAGATTACTACTCAACATGTCAATCAATAGATCAATAACCTCATTAATAATCACAATAGCAAGTCAATCAAAGTAATCAATGGCATCAATAAGACTCAGAAACCACCATGACCTTTCAGTCATGAATAACAAGACAGAATTTGGTAAGATTTATGATATTTATTCCCTATTGATTACAATTCTACTAGCAAGTTGATTAGTCTCAAAACCAGAAAACACATCACCATTGTCATAATATGGCAACTCGAATAAGACTTCATCAAAGCAAAGATCATAAACATTAGAACATAGCACGACGTCAACATGGATTAACTTTAGCAGAGTGTCATTAGCGCATTATTCAACAAAGCACAGATTCAGTCATTTGTCTATTTGCGTCATTCAGTGAACTCCTTAACTAACCTCGAATTAGCATCAGCATGTTGGGCTTCATGCAAAACAATTTAGCAACATCAATTTGGAAAACGTCTAACTATGGTCTCTGTCAAAAGAAGCAGTTGGTACCTAGAAAGGAAAGGGAAACAGACAATTACATTTGCATCATTATATAGTTACCCTCCGTATTGGGTCAGCATACAGAGTCAGTCTTCGTCCTCAGGACATCAGTTGATTCGCCATCAGCCAGGAAACTCAGCAAAGTTCAGCAAGATGGGGTAAAAGGACACTTCCCTCATAAGGAGGAAAAGTATAAAACAGGCTAAGCAAAGTAGAGTAAGAATGATTCAAAGAATCATACAGCAAAGTCTTTAGGCAGAGTAACAAAGTGGCTGGGTAATAGCAAGAATGGCTCGTAAGACCCGAATGGCATGTAATGGCATGTATTGGCCTATATTAGCTGATTTCTCCTCGTATCAAGGGATTTTATCCTTTTCCTGTTGTACAGTCCCCTAATTTCTAATTGGGCAAACTTTGGTGCACCACTATCTCCACCCAATGGTTTACCAGTCGTACCATCAAAATCATCACCTCATAACAGTTCTCATGTCGTTTATTGGCTCCTGTGATTGATGTCTCCAACGGGCAGAATGTCTGGTATGATTTCATGTTCTTGTGGTCCTCTCACATCCCCATTCAGTAGTCCCATTGTCTATACCTGTTTAGGCAACCTTGTACCTGTTGCAAGTTTACACTGTTGCATTCGGCAAAAATGTTTCCTTGAGCAAGTCGAGTTTCATGAGAACGGATCCACTATGGTTACATACATCCTCTAACTTTTTGGAAAAGTATGAGTAAATGTCCTTCAGCAAGTCAGCACACTGCACGTTAGAAAAACACATTTAATATGAAACCGGGCAGCTAGGCATCGACTCATGCTAACTAAGGCCTAGTGACTAATTAGCAAAACATAACCCGTAATACTAGTATAAAATCATACATTAATACATTAATTCTTCATTATTAGTCAATTTCATTAATCATCGTATACATTGGTGGCCACTCCCGTGGGCACATTTCGAACATACATTAATACATTTTCTATGCGGCATCATTAGGCATTAGTGCATAAACATTTCATGTTAATTTTTATTAGAAGAACTACACTCCCACAATCCCTCCTCTGATGACACTTATCATCACACAAAACCTTTCCCTTCACAACCTTTCACTTTCTTAATTCGCGCATTTCAATTTCTTCCCCCTTTTCAACTTTTCATAAATTTCTATGAATATTTTCTCCTTTTTCTTTTCTTCTTTCCTCTTGTTATGTTTTGCTAATTTTCCTCTAATTGTTTTACTAATTTTATATAATAACCATAGTCCGAATAAACAAGCTACGACAATCAATATTCCCTGTATTATTTTTGCAAATATCCCATGCCAAATATTACTAAACCAGCTTCCCACTTTAGCAAAGTTCCTTTCCAACCCTTTCCCAAACTCCAGGTTCTTTCAGGTCCTTCAAATCTGTACTATCTTTTGTTAGGTTAGTAAGCATACTCCTAATTTTATCACTATTTTCAGGTATAAAGGCACAACAGTGGCGCTCATTAAGCAGTCTACAAACTCCGCCACTTTTCGCTAAAAGAATGTCTAAAGCAAGCCAGTTTTGAAGAGTCATAGCCCTTTCCGCAGCAAGTTCAGTATCCATCAGGAGTATAGCCCCTGTGAAGTTTGTCAGCATGTTATCCACAATAGTAGACAACTTTTGAATCTTTATGGAGTTTAAGATAACTCCTACTGAAGGAATTTTGGCTCCAAATATGTCATCTACGACAGCAGCCGCTGTCTCTCGCTTCTGTCTAGTATGATGTAATTCAGACACTTTAGGAAGTTACTTTAAGTCATCAAATTGATAGATCTTTGGAAAAACTATTCCCAAATAACATGTCCCATACGATCCCTTAGGAAGACGGTAATAAGCATTAAGTCCACATTTGTAATAGATCCCAGGGATCGCTGGATCCTGTCCATTTAACATGAATGTCCACTTACTCTGAAACAAAAACACATGTCTGCATTCACTCGTTCCCACAAATAAAGTGTCATGATCATATTTCGGCCTATATATACAAAGCTTTCCTATGTGCAGTGCATCAATAGCTAATTTGGCTTGTGTCTTTATTGCACTATAAGCATAATCATTTGCAAGCGTTCATTTTTCTAGTCCTTTTTCTATTTACTCTTTTAATTCTTTTCTTCTATCATCAGTGTGAACTAAGAAGCTCTTCTCTACAGGCGTTAGCAAGCAGGTTATATTATTGAGGTGCGCATAAGCTGTCCTAAATGCCAGTGTTGGCTCAAAGAAACCCCTAACTAATTTTATGTCATGTTCCTTGGCTATTTTACTCAAAAATTCAATTATAGGCACAAAAGAAAACACTACATCTAGATTAGAATAGAAGTACTGAATATATTCTTGATCATAGAATCTTGTTAATAACAAACTACATCTTATCCTGTAGGTTAGCGGCAAACTATGATAGGTTATCCCTTCTTGTACCTACGAAGGCATTTTTGTACACACATAACAATTCTTTGCATCCATTGTCTCAACATACTCATTCAACAAGCGATAGAAGACATTAGTAGATAATTCCCTTTTCGTATTAGTTCCCTCATGCAAATATTTCGTATTCTACTCAAACCTTTCCCATGGTGTTAGTGTAGCAGTCTCAGAAATTGAAGCATTGTTAATCGCACTCTTATCCACCAATGGCATTCCCACAATCACAGCTATTATCACTATTGCACACACAACACCCAAAACAACACTCAACCATCCACGAATCCTACCCCTATTACTATTATCTCTAATGTTATTCATGATCTGTAAAGAATCAGAGAGCAGAATAATATAAAGCAAACAATCAACTGAGGAAGATTTGAAGCTCTTTTTTTTTCTTTCTCGTGCACAGTCTCTCTTTGGCAAGTATTTACAGCGTTTCACTCACTCCCAAGATCCTTGTCAAATCAGGTTAGCAGCTTATCATAATCAGTTTTCAAAGTCAATTCAGGTTAACAGTGTCACATCCAGTAATTTATCAGTCTCTTTTTCTCTCAACTTTTCAGCTTTATTTTAAATTTTACACAATCTCTCTTTTCTGTGGGCGAATTCAGGTACCGTAGTATTAACCTGGAATCTCTCGATCAAAACAAAATGCCAAGAATTCTTGTTGCCACTCAGCTGATGTCGCAGACGCCCAGTCAGGACCTGCGTACCGTCTATTTGCAACTCTTTTTTCTTTTCAGTTTGCGATCACCTTGCAACTCTCCTTCACTAAGATCTTCCTTCCTTATTGTATCAACTTCTTCCTCTATTGTTTCGTTAATGACCACTTTCTCTTTTGCAGCTTGTGACTCTGGCCATTTATCTCCCTTGAGCGTCTTTTTACTTTTTGATCCTTCATGTTGCTGTTCACTGCCCTCCTCTTGTGCTATGGTGTTTTCTCTTGATGGCTCTGCAAGTGGCTCAGGAGGAGTCTGAACACTCCCTCCGCCTCACCTCCTTCGCCTTCAGGGTCTGTCAGAGGCTCAACTTCAAACCTGTATCCGTCTGCTTCTAGGAGAACCTCTCTGGGTCAGTTCTCCAGGTGCCTCAGTTGAGATAGGCTCACTGTCACCCTGCTGTGTTTCATTTGCTGGTTAAGTGACCAAGCCGTCCTCAACGGGCTCTCCTCCAGTCTCAGTTCCCCTTTGATTACTCTCCGGCCCTGAGCCTTCCTTTCCTGCAGTTGTTATTCTCAACAACTCAAGTTCCTCATCAGTTGGACACGTCACCTTCTTTGTGTGACTGGCATGGATCCAATTTGGAAGTCCTGCACATTTCACAGCAGTAGTAGTTGTCAGTATCACTTCATACGGCCCCTTCCAACGTGGCTCCAAACACGACTTCCTCATGTGTTTCTTGACAACAACCCAATCACTGGCTTTCAGGGTGTGACCTGGATCATTTATCGGTGGCAGTGTGGTGGCTTCCACCTGGTGAGAGAAAGTGCGGACCACGTCAGCCAAACCCTTGCAGTAGTCCAACACCATATCATCTGTGATATTCACAAGAGCATTTGCAGGCACCGCGGGTAATCTCATAGCTCGGCACATAAGAATTTCATGAGGAGACAGTCCTGTTTTCTTGTCGGGTGTGTTTCTCATTGACATCAACACTAAGGGCAATGCATCTGGTCATTTCAAATTCATAGCTGCGCACATTTTTGCCATTCTCGACTTCAAGGTACCATTCATCTGCTCCACTAGTCCTGATGCTTCAGGACGGTATCTACAATGCAACTTCTGTTCAATGTTCAGTGCAGCACAAAAGAGCTTAATCACCTCATTGTTGAAGTGACTTCCCCAATCTGATTCTAAAGAGATCGGAAACCCGAAACGTGGTATCAATTCCCTAAGCAGCAACTTCGCTACTGTGAGACTGTCATTTCTACAGGTAGGGTAACCTTCAATCCATTGACTGAAAATGCACACAATCACCAACACATACCTCAGACCTCCACTCACAGGCATCTCAATAAAATCCTTCTGCATTCTGCTAAATTGACCTCCTGCTCTCCCAATGTGGCTCAAATTCACCAAAGTCCCTTTCCCCGCATTCATCTAACCTCTGCAGCTTGTCTGAATTTTGGATTTAACCAATCGATTTTGAACAACCTGATCATTGCGTCTCTCCCAACATGTGCTTGACCATGGTAAAACCTCGCAAATTGTGACAAAAGGCTGTTTGGCAAAACCATTTCCCCCTCATCTGAAACCCATAAATCATCAAGTCTTTGTACACATTGCATTTTGAGCCAAGAGCGTTTCTCCTCCCTGCTGGCACGTCCCTGCAACGATTTTAACTCATCCAGTGTGTCAACCACCCTTAATGCCTAACATGAGCATGTTTCATTTTCAGTTTCAGGTAACAATTCCCACTGATCTTGGAACGATATACAGTTCAATGCACAAAACCTTGCGACTTGATCTGTATATCCATTTCCCATTGACACAAAGTCTTGTGACTTAACATGAGCATTGCATTTCACCACGGCAATTTCAAGAGGTAATCGCGTGCAACAACTCCTTGATTCTTTCGCCATTTTTCACTGGAGAACCAGAAGAGGTCAGGAAACCCCTTTGTGACCCTAACGGGACAAAATCATGGATAATTCTAAAACCGTATCTGCTGTCAATATAGATAGTGACTTTCAAATGTTTGGCTGCATGGCATGCCCTAGTAAGAGCAACCAATTCAGCCACTTGAGCAGAGTATACTCTTTCGAGCCAGGATGCTGCTAGGATACCAGAGATTGTACACACAGCATATCCGGCTCTCAATACTCCTACTGAGTCTCTCAGGCATGAACCATCAACAAAAATAATATAATCATTCTCTTCCAATTCAGTATCTTTAATGTCAGGCCTCAGTTTGGTGCACAGATCTGTCACCTCAAGACAATCATGTTCTATCTCCTCAGCATCATCAATATCTGCATTTTCATTAGGAAGCAAAGTTGCCGGGTTTAACACAGTACATCTCTTCAGAGATACATTTGGTGACCCCAGTATAATTGTCTCATACTTAGTCAGGCGAGCATTCGTCATATGCTGAGTCTTTGTCCGGGTAAGTAGTATTTCAACTGAATGTGGGACCATTACTGTTAAGGGATGGCCCATCACTATGGGGGTCATTACAACCCTGGCTGACGGTGTTAAAGCTGCGGTAATACCGCAAACAGGCCAGCGGACAAAAAAAGGGAATTATGACCGTGGCGGAAACCGCCAACAAAGACAGCCACTTTAACACTCCGACCGCCACAGCGGCACAGACAAGCAGCGCGACGGTCACCGCCAACAGACAGGCGGAAGACAATGTACCGCCCACAGTATCACAACCCGCCAATCCGCCACCTTTTCCGGGGCGGATTCACCGTGGATAAAAACACGGCGGAAACAGCTTTTGCAATTGGAAAACGCTCACCTTAACACATCCCACGAGGAAGGAGGACACCATGGAGCCGGATTTACAAATCCTACCTGCCCTTGTATTCCTACTCATCTACGAACACCAGCGTCTGCGGCGGCGAAGACAACGGTGAGTACTGCACCTACGACATAGGGGAGGGGGGAGGCAAAAGTCAGGGGGACACACACGAAACACCCCTACCCCCACCCTCACACATTACAACACACACACCAAGGCATCTCCAAACATCACTGTAACAACCCACAATCCCCCGGAAGAATGCAAACACAAAAGGAAATCAGTCCAAACATTGTAATGTATCAAAATACATGTGTCAAATATATACAGATATATATAAACTCATTCAAAAGTATATACATTACGAGAAGTAGTACAGATATGCACATATCAATGTCCGTGTACCACTGGTCCAAAAATGCATTGGCGAGGCTCACACAAGATACCTGTCCACAAACGGAGAGAACACTGCCGGGGCATCAGATAGAAATACAACAGGCACCTCAGGGGGAAGGGAAGGGAGGGCACCTCAGCCGGATTACAGCACCACGCCAAATCCACGACGGGGCTCCATGCCCATTGATGTATCCTGGGGAGTGCAAAGCCACAGTCTCTCAAGTCTCTACAGTGGGTGGGTTGCCCACTGCCATATCCTGGGGAGTGCAAAGCCACAGTCTCTCAAGTCTCTACAGTGGGTGGGTTGCCCACTGCCATATCCTGGGGAGTGCAAAGCCACAGTCTCTCAAGTCTCTACAGTGGGTGGGTTGCCCACTGCCATATCCTGGAGAGTGCAAAACCACAGTCTCTCAAGTGGATAACAGTCTCCACTGGTTCTGGAGGGGGACTGGTGGCCAGAGTGCTTCATCCTGTGCAGGACAGACAGAGTGGATGCATGTCTCCACTGGTTCTGGAGGGGGACTGGTGCCCAGAGTGCTTCATCCTGTGCAGGACAGACAGAGTGGATGCCTTTCTCCACTGGTTCTGGAGGGGGACAGTTGCCCAGAGTGCTTCATCCTGTGCAGGACAGACAGAGTGGATGCATGTCTCCACTGGTTGTGGAGGGGGACTGGTGCCCAGAGTGCTTCATCCTGTGCAGGACAGACAGAGTGGATGCCTTTCTCCACTGGTTCTGGAGGGGGACTGGTGCCCAGAGTGCTTCATCCTGTGCAGGACAGACAGAGTGGATGCATGTCTCCACTGGTTCTGCAGGGGGACTGGTGCCCAGAGTGCTTCATCCTGTGCAGGACAGACAGAGTGGATGCCTTTCTCCACTGGTTCTGGAGGGGGACTGGTGCCCAGAATGCTTCATCCTGTGCAGGACAGACAGAGTGGATGCATGTCTCCACTGGTTCTGCAGGGGGACTGGTGCCCAGAGTGCATCACTCTCCCCGTGACGGTCCCAGTTGCGTCACTGCCCCTGCCGCTCATGGGCTAGCGTGCTCGCCATGGCGGTCTTTGCCCTGTTCAGCTGTGCTTTGCCATGGCGGTCTCTGACCTGTTCAGCGGTGCTTTTCCCTGTTCAGCGGTCTTCACCATGGTGGTGATTCCCTTGTTCAGCGGTGCTTTGCCATGGCGGTCTCTGAACTGTTCAGCAGTGCTTTTCCCTGTTCAGCACTCTTAACCATGGCAGTGATTCCCTTGTTCAGCGGTGCTTTGCAATGGCGGTCTCTGAACTGTTCAGCGGTGCTTTGCCCTGTTCAGCGGTTTTCACCATGGCGGTGATTCCCTTGTTCAGCGGTGCTTTGCCATGGCGGTCTCTGACCTGTGCATTGGTGTGTGGCATGACGATCTCTCATTGCCCAGCGGAGCTGTGACAGCCGGGGCCCTCCTGGGCACTGACTCCGGCGGTGGTCTCCTGACCAGTGACGATACTTGGGCCCTCCTGGGCAATGACTCCGGCGGTGGTCTCCTGACCAGTGACGATACTTGGGCCCTCCTGGACAATGACTCCGGCGGTGGCGGTGGTCTCCTGACCAGTGATGATACTTGGGCCCTCCTGGGCAATGACTCCGGCAGTGGTCTCCTGACCAGTGACAATACTTGGGCCCTCCTGGGCAATGACTCTGGTGATGGCGGTGGTCTCCTGACCAGTGACGATACTTGGGCCCTCCTGGGCAATGACTCCGGCGGTGGCGTTGGTCTCCTGACCAGTGATGATACTTGGGCCCTCCTGGGCAATGACTCTGGCGGTGGTCTCCTGACCAGTGACGATACTTGGGCCCTCCTGGGCAATGACTGCGGCGGTGGTCTCCTGACCAGTGACGACAGTGCTGGCGGTGGCGTCCCGCCCGCCGGGAAGGATGCCGCCCTTCTCTGCCGTGCTGCTCACACCAGGCTGTGCAGAATTCTTATGGCCCTTTCCGACCTTTGGAGGAGTCACAGCTGACTCTGCAATCCCCCTGGGACCCTTGTGAGTAGTTTTTCCTCCAGGAGTCTTCACCCGGTCCCGTCGGCCACTTTCCAACTTTAGATGCTTTACAGGGGGTGGACTGGCAGTGCCTTGGCTCCGTGTCACACTGCCTGCCCTGGTGGCCGGTGCACTCCACACACCTTGAACACGCACCACTGGTACTGGAATCTTTTTGGCTGAGGCGCTACGACTGGACTGATGACTTGGAGGGGTGGGGGTGGCAAAGAGGTCAACGTTGCTGAGGGACAGTTTCTGACGAACACTGGGATGTGTCACGGTTTCGGGCGGGTCTGATCAGGACTTTGGTTGGGACACCCCTTGAGGTCACTGAATATCCTAAAGAGGTAGTACACTGGGGCAGAGGAGCATCTAAAGGCATACACGGAAAGGACAGCTATGGATAGGCACAGGAAACAGGAAAGTAAAAGCAGAGCAACCCTTGTGTGAACAAACAGGAAACGGATTACCAGTGGACAAACACGCTGGGGTTGTACACAGAGTAAGGCGCAGAACCTCCCACAGTGACAGGGAATCTCAATGCCTCTGTGCAGTTTGCTCTTACAGATAGTCACCCT
Source organism: Pleurodeles waltl (assembly GCF_031143425.1). Classification (NCBI taxonomy): domain Eukaryota; kingdom Metazoa; phylum Chordata; class Amphibia; order Caudata; family Salamandridae; genus Pleurodeles; species Pleurodeles waltl. The sequence continues at coordinate 981,727,378 of NC_090444.1, read as the reverse complement.
GCCAGCACCATAGAAAGGAGGCAGCAGAAGTGATTCTGTCTCTGGACCCTAGAGCACAAACAAGGATAGTACTTACATACACAGGACACGCTCTTTGGGTCCAGCTGGAAACACAGTGGCGATTCCTGAGAAAACAGCAATAGCACACTGTCACTGTTAGGCACGAAATACAACGTATAACACTGGACAAGGATGGGGGCTGGAATTGCCTCCTGGAAACCAGGAGCCAACCCCAGTACACAGGAGGACACGTATACACTGGTGAAGACTGATAGAACACTTACCAGACACAAAGAACCAAGAAGAAACAGAAACAGAAGGGAACAAACAAAGAGTCAGAGGCAAGAACTAGGAACAGGCTCTGGCTGAAGCAAAGGCGGATCTAGGACTAGAAAACAGGGCGCAAACTTCTGGCTGGGACAGACAGAGACAGGACTGGGAAACTGAGAACAGGCTCTGGCTGGAACAGGCAAGGACAGGACTGGAATACAGGGAGTAGGAAATGAGCAGTAAACAGGACTGGGAAACAGAGAGAAGGTTCAGGCTGAAACAAGGCAGGAGCAGGGCAGAGAAACAGGGAGCAGGCTTTGGAAGAAACAAACAGGTACAAGGCTAAGAAGTAGGGAGCAGACCCTGGCTGGAACAATCAGGAGCAGGGCAGAGAAACAGGAAACAGGATCAGGCTGGAACAGAACAGGAACAAAACTGGAACACCATCCGACAAGGGGTCTGTAACACAAAGGAATTGAAGTCCGATGCACGACAGGGAGCTTGAGGAAATGGCTGCTTATAAGCAGTTCCCAGCTGGGCTGCACAGGAGAGGTCACAGGTGTGTGTAGTTTCGGACACTTGCAAGTCCTGGAGGAGAGGATCCAGTGAAAAGGAGCAACTGGACTTCTCCCATAGAAGACAATGGGAAACAGAATCTGGGTTTTCCTGATTACCAAGCTGTGCGTTATGGGATTTGCAGTCCCAAGAAGCAAATGTAGTCCTACACAAGTGTACCATGGAGAAAAGAGAAACAAACAGGAGTCAGCAAGGGACTCTAGATAGGTGTTCAAGGTGATTCCCAGGCTTCTGACAGTCCCCTTACAGCGCCCCCTGGAAATGGGACGACCGAGTCGTAACAGGATGGGTAGCTGGAGGGGGTCTGGGAGTGGAGGAAGAGGAGGTGGTTGTAGGAGGTGTCACATTAGGTGTTTTGGGTGGAGGCTGTCGTGAGGTGGATGGATGTTGGGTGTGTGGGTGCCCGCGTTTGTGTACTTTGGGAGGGGGCGTCACAGACACACTGGGAGAGGACACAGGGGACGTGTAAATGGGAGTGGGGGTGATGAGTGCAGGTAAGCGGATGTGGTGCTGGGTGTTCTGGTGCGAGTCCTAGTGCCTGTAGATGTAGTGCATGCAGGTGAGAGTGTAGACGATACTGGGAGGGAGGAGGGAGACCACGAGGAGGGGGACACAGTGGAGGCAGTGGATGTTGGTGTGTCTGCATGTGGGTGATGCTTGTGTGTGTGCCTGTGGGTTGTGTGGTACCTATGTTTGCCTGAGCTACTTTTGGGTGTTGAGGTGTATGCATGCTTGTCTGATGGTGTGCTTGGGACAGGCTGGGGTACAGGGGATTGGGTCTGGGCGGAGGAAGTTGGAAGGGGGAGGCTAGAGACAGGGACAATGGCTGCCATCAGTGCTGAGGCCAGAGATTGCAGGGTTCGATGATGGTCAGCCTGACCAGAATTAATTCCCTCCAGGAATGCATTAGTGTGTTGCAACTCCCTTTCTACACCCTGGATGGCATTCACAATGGTAGACTGCCCAAAAGTAAGTGACCTGCGTAGATCAATGGCCTCCTCACTGAGGGCAGCAGGGGTGACTGGGGCAGGGCCTGAGGTGCCTGGGGCGAAGGTGATGCCCACCCTTCTGGGTGAGCGGGCATGGGGCGAACGCTGAGGGGCTGCTAGGAGGGCGGTGCTGGTAGGGGAGGTGGCGGCTGTACCTGTAGAAGTGGAGGGCACAGATGGTGCCGCCACCACAAGGGAGCTTCCATCGGCGGACGAGTCTGTGTCGCTGGTTGGTGATCCGCTGACCGACGTGTAGCTCCCCTCGCACTCCGTCCCACTGGTGCATTCTGAGTCCATGCTGTGGCCCTCCATGGCCATGTGGAATGCAGCTCCCTCGTGCCCCGGTGCCTCTGTACCTCCGCCTGATGATGCTGATGCACAAAAGAACAGGGAGAGCAGAAAAAGGGGGAGGGGACAACAGAAGAAAGACAGGTTGAGTGCATGGCTTACCGCTATGGTTGGCGGACAATACAGACACAGCAGCCCCCTGCACTATGCCGTGCTCTTGGCCTCTACTGATGCAATTGCTGGGATCTGGCCTACATGGCTATGGTGGACATCTGCACACATGGATGCCACAGGGGCACCTATACCTGTACTTGGCCCACTACTGAGGTGGGGTGGAGTGCCACATGCCCTGCATTATGGAGGGGCCTAGCCTACATATTTCTGCCTTGCCTAGGTACACCCACAGCCATCCTCCTCCACCCAGACCCCTCAACTGCGCGCCAAATCCCCAGAATGAGAGTGTACTCAACCCCTTGTGTCTGCTGTGATGCCCTCAAGCGCCCATCCAACTCCGGGCAGGCCACCGCCAGGATCTGGAACATCAGGGGGGTCATGGGGCGACGGGCACCCCTCCCACGTTTGGAGGCCATCCCTAGCTGGGCCTCCGCCGTCTTCTTGCTCCAGCGGCGAATGTCCTCCCATCTTTTCCGGCAGTGGGTGTCCCGTCTCTGGTGGACCCCCAGGGTCCGGACGTCCTTGGCGATGGCACGCCAAATGTCCTTTTTCTGGTGGGTGCTGACCTACATGACATGCACAAGGGAAGAAGAGAAGTCATTAGCAACTGCACCGCCCATGTGAGTGGACCCTATCCCTACCCTTGCCATGTGGCACATGCATTCACAATCCTTCATGTTCACTGCACTCTGCCCCCTTCCCTCAAACAACCAGTCCTCTCCACCCAGGGATAGCCCATACAACGTGCTCCTGTGTACTTACCTGTTGGTCTGGAGGACCGTAGAGTAGCGTGTACTGGGGAGGACCCCATCGACTAGCTTCTCCAACTCCTGAGCAGTGAAGGCAGGGGCCCTTTCCCCAGACGCAGCAGCCATTGTCTCTTCCAGACCGAGGTCACAGCAGCACATGCAGTGTAGGTCCTCTCCTGTCGAAGATCAGGTATCGAGTGATTGAACAGATAGAAAATGGTGGTGACGTCCGCAGTGGTGACGTCTCATCACCGCCGGCGCACTTCGTCATTGGCTCCTGGGACCCATAGGGTCCAATGTTAACCAATGCAGCATTGCGCTGCGGTCTACGACCGCCTACCGCGACGGGGTACAACGCCAGCGCAGTGACCTCATATTCCCATTGTCCCAGTATAGAGGTCAGGCAGCCGCCATTTCAGGGGCCCACATGGCTTCATTTACTACTGAGTCACACATAGCTAGGCCTACACTCAACACACATACAGGAAGTGTTTTGTGTCTTGTTCTGTGTATCTGTGGGTACATACCTGGAAATTTGTTGACTCTGTTGTCGCTGTTGTCCTTCCTAGGCACCGTCAGCTGGGACATTTGAGAAGATGGCGGAATCCTCCGGTGTACCGACCGCTGGTGGACCTGTTGACAATGGAGGAGCGACATATATTCGTCACCTACAGGTTTGACCGTGCCACTATCCAGGAACTATGTACCCAGTTGGAGCCAGACCTGATGTCATCAATCCGCCATCCCACTGGAATCCCCCCTGACGTGCAGGTGCTGTCAGTGCTCCATTTCCTTGCTAGTGGGTCTTTTCAGACAACAGTGGCCATGGCATCAGGGATGTCCCAGCCTATGTTTTCCAATGTGTTGTCCAGAGTGTTGGCTGCCCTTCTGAAACACGTAAGGAGCTACATCGTTTTCCCTGAGGTGGAGGATTTGGCTACAGTGAAAGGTGACTTCTATGCCCTGGGACATATCCCTAACATCATAGGTGCCATTGATGGGACCCATGTAGCTCTGGCCCCCCCCCACAGGAGTGAACAGGTGTACAGGAACAGGAAGAGTTATCATTCGATGAATGTACAGATGGTATGTTTGGCAGACCAGTACATCTCGCAGGTAAATGCTATGTTCCCTGGCTCAGTGCATGACGCCTACATCCTGCGGTATAGCAGCATCCCTTATATTATGGGTCTACTCCAGAGGCACCGGGTGTGGCTATTAGGGGACTCTGGTTACCCCAACCTGTCATGGCTACTGACCCCAGTGAGGAATCCCAGGACCAGGGCAGATGAACGCTACAATGAGGCCCATGGGCGGACTAGGAGGGTGATTGAACGCACCTTCGGCCTCCTGAAGGCCAGGTTCAGGTGCCTCCATATGACAGGTGGTTCCCTATTCTACTCACCGAAGAAGGTGTGCCAGATCATCATCGCCTGCTCGATGCTTCACAATCTTGCTTTGCGACGCCAGGTGCCTTTTCTGCAGGAGGATGGTACAGATGACGGTGTTGTGGCAGCTGTGGAGCCTGTAGAGCCTGTGGAGCCTGTGGACAGTGATGAGGAGGAAGCTGAGGAAGAAGACATCGACAACAGGGAGTCAGTCATACAGCAATATTTCCAGTGACACACAGGTGAGAACATATTAATTTTTACCATTCAATTAACTTTCACACGTCTACCTCTATCCTGTATGTCATTTAATAGCAGTATTTGGTCACTGAGTTGTACCTTTCTATTACGGTTTCACAGGTGTGGTTACCAACGTGTGTCATCTGCTTGCATCCTTCAAGGAATTGTGATGTGTGACATAGGTATGTTGGCTTTACAAATGGAAACGCATTATGACACGGTCATTGATAATACATATTTTCCAAATCACAGACCGACTCCAGATTTTTTGAGGTTCAAGGGTGTTTATTGAAGTGCTCAAAAATGGAGTGGTGTTGTAATATGGTGATGGGGGACGTTGGAGGAATGTCTATGGCAGAGTCCAGTCCATTGGTCACACAGGTGCATCTGCCCATATGGGCATAGCAAGTGGAGATGGGGCAGTTTAAGTATGGACAGGGTAACAAAGTGGGACAGTGGGAGGACAATCAGGGTGGTCTCATTTCCTGGCGGGGGTCTTGCCATCTTGCTCTGTCCAGTTCCTGGATCTCAGGGACCGCTTGCGTGGTGGTTGTCCGTCTGCAGGGGGTGGGGTGCTGGTGTGGTGGTCCTGTGGTCGGGCGTCCTGTCCACTAGTGCCGGCGGAGGTGGTGGGCAGTTCATCGTCCATGCTAGTGTCAGGGGCCCCTTGGAGTGCCACGGTGTCCCTCATGGTGTTCTGTATGTCCTTCAGCCCCCCTACGATGGTGCCCAGGGCGGAGCTGATGGTCCTGAGTTCCTCCCTGAACCCCAAATACTGTTCCTCCTGCAGGTGCTGGGTCTCCTGAAACTTGGCCAGGACCGTAGCCATTGTCTTCTGGGAGTGGTGGTATGCCCCCATGATGAAGGAGAGGGCCTCGTGGAGAGTGGGTGCCCTTGGCCTGTCCGCCCCCTGTCGCACAGCAGCCCTCCCAGTTCCCATGTGTTCCTGTGCCTCCGTCCCCTAGACCGTGTGCCCGCTACCACTGCCCTCAGGTCCCTGATTTTCTTGGGGTGGTGGGTTACCCTGGGTTCCCTGTAGTGGTGGACACACCGCTGATTGACGTGTCCTGGGTACGGAGGTATGGGCCCGCTGGGTGGGTGCTGTGCTGGTGTTACCAGAGGGTGGAAGGTTAGTGTTGGGCTGTGCAAGGGGAACCGACTGTCCCGAGGCCCACGATGGTCCAGGCTGGTCATCAGGATCTAGTAGGGCAGAGCTGCTATCACTGTGGGCCTCTTCTGTGGGTGGAGTGGAGTTGTCTGGACCCTCCGGTGTGGTGACGTTCCTTAGTGGTCCTGCAGGGACATAAGATCATGATTATTGCATGTGTGTGTGTAATGGTGTGCAATGGCTGGGTGGGTGTGTACCCCAGTGCAAGCATTCCTGTGTGGGGGTTTGTGTGATGATGGTTAGGGGGTTGTTCTGGGTATGTGCAGTGAGCATGCTTTGGTGAGGGGTGACCATGCTTAGTTGTGTCATGCAGGGCTTGGTGTTGGGATGGGTGGTTTGTGTTATTGGTACATTAGTGAGGAGTTGTAGTGATAGGGGAGGGGGTGAGGGTGGGGGTGTGTGATAGCATGCAGATAGGGTGGGGGATATGATAGTTAAGATTTGACTTACCAGTGTCCAGTCCTCCACCGACTCCTCCGAGGCCCTCTGGATGCATGATGGTCAAGACTTGCTCCTCTCATGTTGTTAGTTGTGGGGGAGGAGGTAGGGGTCCGCCGCCAGTCCGCTGAACCGCAATGTTGTGCCTGGAGACCACTAAACGCACCTTCGCCCATAGGTCGTTCCACCTCTTCCTGATGTCCTCCCGATTTCTTGGTTGCTGTTCCACTGCGTTGACCCTGTTGACTATTCTGCGCCATAGCTCCATCTTCCTGGCTATGGATGTGTGCTGCACCTGTGAGCCAAATAGCTGAGGCTCTACCCGTAGGATTTCCTCCACCATGACCCTGAGCTCCTCCTCGGAAAACCGGGGGTGTCTTTGGCGTGACATGGGGTGGTGTGGGTGATGTGTGGGGTGGTGTCAGTGTTGATGTGTGTGGTAATGTGTAGTGGTGTATTGTGCGTGTAATGTTGTATGTGTGATGGTGTTATGTGCCTCTGTGTGGTGGGGTTCTCAGTTGCTGTGCTCTCTGTCTCTCTGGCCTTCGGTCGTGAATTGTGGTCGTAGGGGTTTGTGGGTGATGTGGGTGTGTGTTTTATATTGTGTTGGGTATGTGGGAGTGGTGTGTGTATGTGTATCAGGTGTATGTATTTGGAATTGTCCAATGTGGTGGTGTTTTGGAGATGTGTGTGTATTTTGAGCGTGGCCATGTGTAACGCCAATGGAATACCGCGGTTGAAAGACCGCCGCGTGGATTCATGGGTCGTGATAGCATGGGCGTGTTTCTGTTGGCGTGGAGGTGGAGGTTTTGCTTTCGCCAGTTTTCCACTGACCTTTGGTGTGGCGGACTTGTGTGGGTGTCTGAATTTCAGCGGAATTCGAGATGTGTGTCATAATAGCTGTGGCGGAATTCCGCGGCCGCGGCGGTGTATTGGCAGTCTTCTGCACGGCGGTAAGCGGCTTTTACCGCCGATGTTGTAATGACCCCCTATATCTTCACACTGAGTGAGGCTTTGACCAACTGCTGCAACTGCACGCAAACAACCCGGTAAGGCTGCTGCAACTGGGTCCTAAGTAGCTGAAAAATATGCTACTGGACGGTTTGCACCTCCATGGACCTGTGTCAGTACAGACAAAGAACAAGCATCACGTTCATGACAAAACAGTACAAAGGCTTTGTGTAATCAGGCATACCTAAAGCTGGTGCCCTGTACATACTCTCCCTCAGTTCAATGAATGCCCTCATCTCTTTCTCGGACATGGTTATGGCACCCGGGCCATCCTGAATCTCCTTGACAGTCAACCTCACCAAAGGTTTAGAGATGATCGAGAAGTTGGGAATCCACTGGCGACAGTAGCTCACCATTCCCAAAAACATTCTAACGTCTCTCTTGGTTGTCGGGGATTCATCTGCAGTATGGCTGTCACTCTTTCTTTGGATATTTTCCTTGATCCTTTTTCAATCAGGTGGGCTAAGTAATTCAGCTCTCTCTGACAGTACTGTAGCTTCTTTGGGGACACTTTATGTCCGTTCTTTCCCAGATGATTCAGTAAGGCAATAGTATCATACCTGCAGTCATCTTTCGTTTTGGACGCAATCAACAAATCATCAAGGTACTGTACTAGAGTTGAACTAAAAGGCAGTTCTAATGATTCCAAATCCTTTTTCAATATCTGATTGAAAATGGAAAGCGATTCAGAAAACCTTTGAGGAATTCGGCACCAACTGTAAACCTTATCCAGGAATTTGAAACTGAAGAGAAATTGTCTGTCCTCATGAAGAGGCACAGAAAAGAATGCTTGAGACAGGTCCACGACTGTGAACCACTCTGCATCACACGGAACCTGAAACATAATCACGGCTGGATTTGGCACTATGGGGCAACATTTTACCACAATGTCGTTAACTTTTCTCAGGTCTTGGACAATTCGAACTTTCCCCCAAGGCTTTTTCAGACCCATTATTGGTGAATTACATGGGCTGCTCATCACTTCTTTTAAGACCCCTTGCTTCACAAAGTCTGCGATTATCTGTGTCACTTGTATGAGGACATCTTGTGCCATGTGGTACTGCGGTACTTGGGGAAACACTGCATTTGGCTTCACCTCTACTTTGACTGGTTCTACTCCTTTTATCAATCCCACTTCCTTTCCTGTCAAGTCCCACTCTTTCTCTGTCACTGTTCCCTGTAATTCGGTTGGTAAATCAGTCATTGTGAACATCGGGAAGAAGGTTATCAAAGGGTACTCCTCATCTACGGACTCCGTCTCTGGCTCTGAGATCTGACCATCATCCCCTTCATCATCACTGTTTGTCTGCACTTCAGTCCCTTCATTGGACAGGTAATCGAACACCTCGTCTTACACAGCAAGTCTCTTCCCAATAGGGATACGGGACTTGAATCACAGACTACGAACCTATGTAATCCCTGGAAGGTACCAATCTCAACTTGGACCGGATCTGTAATCAGATTTGTCAGGAGCTGATTTGCTACTCCTACCACCTTTATAGTGCGTCCTGAAAGTGGCAATTTCAGAACCTCTGCACTTCTGACTGTAGAGCGTGTAGCCCCTGTATAAACTAGGAACTAAACCTTATGACCCATCACCTTTCCCTGTACATAGGGTCCCCGCTGATCTACTTCTAGGGATGCTGCAAGCCTGCACTCCTCACTATCTGAACAATCATCCGACCATTCATCGTTTATTCCATCCTCACCACGCAATGGGAACTGTTGTACTGTATTATTTTGACTCATTGTTTGGCCTGTGACCTGTTGAGGAAGCATCACCTGTGGCCGCTACTCTCTCCTTTTCAGATCCCGCACTCGCAAGCAGAATGTGACCCGCAAATCCTACTCTCGACTTGTCAATGGTTCGTTCGAGTGCACTTTATAACTTGCCAAATCTCCAACGAAGGTTGCATTCACACATTTGACTCAAACTCGACTTGTCAGCCACGCCCGATTGACCTATTAAACCGCACAAATTACAACATAAACCAAGTGTCTCATACACTTATCAATATACTCCAGAGTCTCAGACCACGACGGGTCCGTACATCAACAACAACCATGTGGACAATTTTTGAGCACAAAGCGCTGCATTCACATGAAGTTCGACGACTTCCTACTCTCATACTGCGGAGTAAGCACACTCCTACTAAAACATTACCTCGCCTAATTCTCACAAACCTCACAATCCACCTGCGATATGCATAAGCTGAGCAAGCACAAATTCTACATCACACACACTATCACTAGAACACCGAGAACATACCCAACTCACTTAGGCAAGCTCCGAGATTCCAGGAAAGTCATGGGGAATTTAGGGGCACATTATGTCTCCAATTTGCATTATCTCGAAAAACAATTCTAAACAATGGTCCCTCGTCCTAGGGCCCCCAAAGGACCGAAACCGTCCTCTGCTACCAGAACTGCCAACACGTCCCAATCTAGATAATTTACTCGCTCTGGGACTCGTTTTAGGCTGATGGATCTTTTCACCCTGATTGAAGTCTCCTTAGAACGAGATTACTACTCAACATGTCAATCAATAGAATAATCACAATAGCAAGTCAATCAAAGTAATCAATGGCATCAATAAGACTCAGAAACCACCATGACCTTTCAGTCATGAATAACCAGACAGAATTTGGTAAGATTTATGATATTTATTCCCTATTGATTACAATTCTACTAGCAAGTTGATTAGTCTCAAAACCAGAAAACACATCACCATTGTCATAATATGGCAACTCGAATAAGACTTTTGCAAAGCAAAGATCATAAACATTAGAACATAGCACGACGTCAACATGGATTAACTTTAGCAGAGTATCATTAGCGCATTATTCAACAAAGCACAGATTCAGTCATGTGTCTATTTGCGTCATTCAGTGAACTCCTCAACTAACCTCAAATTAGCATCAGCATGTTGGGCTTCATGCAAAACAATTTAGCAACATCAATTTGGAAAACGTCTAACTATGGTCTCTGTCAAAAGAAGCCGTTGGTACCTAGAAAGGAAAGGCAAACAGACACTTACATTTGCATCATTATATAGTTACCCTCCGTAATGGGTCAGCATACAGAGTCAGTCTTCGTCCTCAGGACATCAGTTGATTCGCCATCAGCCAGGATACTCAGCAAAGTTCAGCAAGATGGGGTAAAAGGGCACTTCCCTCATAAGGAGGAAAAGTATAAAACGGGCTAAGCAAATTAGAGTAAGAATGATTCAAAGAATCATACAGCAAAGTCTTTAGGCAGAGTGACAAAGTGGCTGGGTAATAGCAAGAATGGCTCGTAAGACCCGAATGGCATGTAATGGCATATATTGGCCTTTATTAGCTGATTTCTCCTCGTATCAAGGGATTTTATCCTTTTCCTGTTGTACAGTCCCCTAATTTCTAATTGGGCAAAATTTGGTGCACCACTATCTCCATCCAATGGTTTACCAGTCGTACCATCAAAATCATCACCTCATAACAGTTCTCACGTAGTTTATTGGCTCCTGTGATTGACGTCTCCAACGGGCAGAATGTCCGGTATGATTTCATGTTTTTGTGGTCCTCTCACATCCCCAGTCAGTAGTCCCATTGTCTATAACGGTTTAGGCGACCTTGTACCTGTTGCAAGTTTACACTGTTGCATTCGGCAAAAATGTTTCCTTGAGCAAGTCGAGTTTCATGAGAACGGATCCACTACGGTTACATGCATCCTCTAACTTTTTGGAAAAGTACGAGTAAATGTCCTTCAGCAAGTCAGCACACTCCACGTTAGAAAAACACATTTAACATGAAACCGGGCAGCTAGGCCTCAACTCATGCTAACTAAGGCCTAGTGACTAATTGGCAAAACCTTAACCTACATAACCCGTAATACTAGTATAAAATCATACATTAATACATTAATTCTTCATTATTAGTCAATTTCATTAATCATCATATACATTGGTGGCCACTCCCCGTGGGCACATTTCGAACACAAGTTTAGTAAAACACATTAAACATTTTCTATGCGGCATCATTAGGCATTAGTTCATAAACATTTCATGTTAATTTTCATTATAAGAGCTACGCTCCCACACACGTTCCCAACACGTTCACCACAAGACAGCTCCAATACTCTGATTAGAATGTCACAGAGTCTAAGAGAGTCCAAGTGGGAAAAAAGGGGATTAGGAAGGGAACAGCGGGGAAGGAGACCTGTGGGAAGCAAAAGATTAAACAACAGAACATCAGATTCAAAACCACATTTAGATTCATAAAAACTCTCTGTTGAATCTAGAGTTCAGAGATACTCAGAACATGAAATAACACTCTGTTGAGTCTAGAGTTCAGTGATACTCGGAACATGAAATAACACTCTGTTGAGTCTAGAGTTCTGTGATACTCGGAACATGAAATAATACCTCGACTAAGGAAACATGAATGGCCGAGAACTAGACTCTAAATAGGCCTCGCTGAATCTAGGTACCTGGAAAAGAATCAAAAATGGTAAGTACAATGTTTCATATGGAATTTTCATGAATTGAAACATACTGTTCTAGGAATACAAGAACCTTCCAGAACAATGTCCCAGAACAAACGTTCCTTGGAAAACAATAAGAATTGTACTAAAGACCTTACATGCACATAGAATCTAACATCCAGAATTCTAGCACTTTAGATTCTTAGAATGCAAGAACATGAATTGTGCACATTGCAGATTTCCACAAGAGTTTGTAAATGCCATGAACTAGATGCGAACAATAAATAACACGAATTAAGCACAAGAAATGAATCACGCGTCTTTCCGATTCGAATGCCACCATGTGAATGCCGTAAAATGGTAGCTCACAATGAATATCATGAATTAAGCACAGGAAATGAATCGCATGTCTTGCCGATTCACAGGCCACCGTGTGAAATACCAAGAAATGGTAGCGCACATTGAATATCATGAATTAAGCACAGGAAATGAATTGCGCGTCTTGCCGATTCGAATACCACCATGTGAATGCCATGAGATGGTAACGCACAATGAATATCATGAATTAGACACGAGAAATGAATCGCGCTTCTTGACGATTCAAAGGCCACCGTGTGAATGCCAAGAAATGGTAGCACGCAATGAGTAACATGAATTAAGCACAGGAAACAAATCGCGCACTTTGCCGATTCGAATGCAGCCTTGTAAATGCCATAAAATGGTGGTGCACAATAAATATCTAGATTTGTACTCGAGTCAAGAATCGTGCGTCTTGCCGATTCGAATGCAACCTTGTAAATGCCATAAAATGGTTGCGCACAATGAATATCAAGATTTGTACTCGAGTAAAGAATCTTGCGTCTTGCCGATTCAAATGCAACCTTGTAAATGCCAATAAATGGTTGCGCACAATGAATATCAAGATTTGTATACGAAGAAAGAATCGCGCTTCTAGCCGATTCAAGTGCCAGCATGTAAATGTCATTAAACATCAAGCGCACTTTCAAATGCACAAGAGCGAAATAGATTTATCATGCTAATTAGGCCCAAGAACTCGAAAGCCTTCGAGAATGGGATCGGGGGCCCAGCCCGACCTCCGTCTTACCGCCCTGATCAAGAATCCCCCAGCAAAGTGAAAGGGCGAGGCCTGGAAGATCAAAGTAGGCCTCCGGAACAAGAGCTCAGGAAGTTGCTGCTACTCTGCACCGGGACCTCTGAATAGTGAGCAAGTGGAGCTGGGCTGGCTCTCTTATATAGAGTCTTGGCCCAGCCCACAAACCACACCCAGGCATGCTGCAGGGAAAGCTTCTAGAAGGCCCTGGAAAGGGGACCACACCCTGACACACTCTGAAAGCCTTCAGCAGTACATTGCAAATGAACAGTATTTATATGCACCTTGAACGTAAGTCTTCAAGATTAAACTCTGCAATGCAAAAGGTTAGACAACAGCATATCAGCACAATGCATAAATTACGTTATCTTGAGAGTGCTGGATTTTTGCATTCTAGTCGCCCGTAGAGCGCGCACTGCGCAGATGTTGACACCCCTGGAATCTCTCTCATTGGAAGCATTTTTATTGATTCCCTTTCTCTCTGAGCATCTTCAGACCCCTATTATAAATCTCGCTTTCGCTTATCCTTCCTCTTTGCCCATCTACCTTCCCACTTTTCTAATGCTCCCCAGATTTGAGCACTCTGCAGCAATTCCCTCAAGTGAGCCTTCATTCCTGCTGATCTCATATGTTCAAAATCCTTTGCCTCGAAATCTAATCTGTAACTGCGTTTCAAATACTTTGTTTTCTCAATCTCGATGTCATGTTTCTCTGCTAGCTCTGCCAATTTCTGATGTATTTTACTCACTTCTTTTGTAATCTTTAGGCACAAATACCTCAGCTCTTCTTCTGTGTAGGACTCTAACCTGTTCACACCCATTAATGCTTCAAATAACTCGGTTGCTTCTATATTTAAACTCACACGATTTATCTGCTCTTCACCTTTTGATATATTGTGTGGTGTATTTAGACTATCTAACCATTCACCCAATTGCTGCGCTGACAATCCCTGTAATGAGATGTTACTTGCATTTGGCACTGGTACCTGTTGCATCACTGCACCTGAAGTTTGTGGTGTCACAAGTTTCAAACTTTAGGGCCACTTTCTGCATCTGGAAGTGCTACAAGTGGACTAAAATCCATTAATGGTCTAGATCCATTGAAAGTCTGACCTACAGATGACATAATCTCCACAGGATCACTCACTCCCCTCCTCACAAGACTCTGTGACATTTCACTCTGATCTCCTGCACTCTCTTTCTTTTGCGCAAATAAGGGTACCGCTGGACCAACAGTAATCGGTGGCGATATTGCATCTGGAGCTGCCCTGACACTCGCACCTTGTGGAAAAGTTACCCCCATCGCCTGGTTCATGACTGGTGTAGTATCTGACTGTGTTCCTGTCATCGGTGTAAACTTCGGCAAACCCTGTGGCTGTGCTGCAGGCAATAACATTGGAGTTGGCTCTGTCTGAACTAGCATTGGCCTCAGGAGCACTTGTTCCGTCGGCACCACTATGTTTGAAACTGTCTCAAGGATTGACACTTCTGGATAAATTCTCTGTACTGATGGTAGATGCATCTGTGCTTGGACCACAGTCATAGTCCCTGCATTAGGTGTACTCTGTACTACCCCTGGTATCTGTTCACTCTCTGTCTGCACTGCCCCTTCTGTTCCCGATGCTTGTGCTGGAGCAGTTGTGACAGCACTAGTACTTGGACCCCCTGAATAAATCCCATAGGGTGGAGGTTGATCCCTCAACAGCTGTGTAATAAGGTCCTCGACATCAGAGTCCTCATCGTCTACATAGGGCTTTTTCTTTTTCCTTTTCCCTGCACTTTCACTCTCTTTAGCATTATCTTCCTTCTCTGTCTCGTCTTCCTCTGTAATTGCAGGAAACAATTTGACACCCTGTAGCGTCTCTGCTCTCCATCTTTTCTGTTCCCAATCCCACCTAGCTTCAGCTAAGGATTTCTCTACTCGTTTCATTTTCTTCTTAAATTTAATCTCTTGTTGCTGTCTGGCCACCAGCTCCCAAACCGCTAAAGCCTCAAACTGTGCTGGTCTTGGTAACGGCTTCATCTCATATAATGCCATTCGCAATTCGTCCAAAATTCTCAAATTAAATGTTCCATGTTCTGGAAAAGCTAAGGACCCTCGCTTCCTTGTTAGCTTACACCACTGCTTTAACCGGAGACACAGTGCTACACCTCGCTCCTCCATCACAATATAAGCCAGGGAATTTTCTGGTGGGTCGGCTCCCCCACTGACGCCTTAATGTAAGAATCACCTTTCATCGCACTTCTGAACGCCTTGAAAAACTTCATTTTATCCGTATTATTTATTACGATTCAATAATGAAATTACTTTCACTTCCAAGATTCCCTTCACCCGCTTGCTCAACCAATTGCCTCTTACGGACGGCTGCCAATACGCTCGCGCCTTTTTTCTCTAACCAACCTATCCCAGCGCGGCACATTCTGACATCACACTCAGACACTGCGGCTAACAAAGTCTTGGGGTTTGTGCTCCTAAACTTCACTTACACAACTAATGCAAATTATTACGAACACTTTACCCGAATAACTAAAACAAACCTGCTGGTTTACTACAGGAAGGGACACATTCGCTTCAGAGACCTTACGAATTCGACCCGCAAAGTTTTACTCAACTGATCAATGGGTCTGTCCTGGTGCACATAGAACTCGCCAAATCTCAGTCAAAAAATTCCTTTCATTGATCTATCTCACACTCCGGCTTGTTGACCATGCCAGCTCAACCTACTAAACCAGACAGATTACAACATATAACCAAGTGTCCTACACATGTCAATATACTCCGGAGTCTTAGACCACGCAGGGTCCGTACATCACCAACAACCACATGGATAATGTTTTAGCACAAAGCGCCACACACATGTGAAGTTCGATGACTTCCCTACTCTCATACTGTGGAGTACCCACACTCCTACTAACCTCAACTGGAGTATGCAGACTCCCTACTTTACCTCACATGCATCACAATTCACCTGCGGTTTGCTTAAACCTTGCAAGCGCAACCTACCACTTTCACACTATCGCAAAACACGCCGAAAACATACCCAACTTTACTAGCGGGATCCAGGATATGGGAGTCATTTCTGGGCTTAAGGGGACATCATCTTTGCTACCACTGCCATTTCAGAAAAATAAAATTCAAATCTCATAAAATACGAACAACTAACACTAACTTAAACTACTACCATAACCAATAATCACCACATAACTAGTTCTCCAAGGAAAGTAACCATCAAGCTCCTAACAAAAACTGCTAGCGCGCCAGGTCCTTAGTAAGTAAACTTACAAGGGGGCGCGTATGCGTCGATGAACCTTTTGAGTCGTATGGAGTATCGTAGTCATGCAGTGACTACTGAACCATTACTCACTATCAATACACAAGGAAATATTTTTTAGAAAACACCTTAAAACCATCTACTCATGAATAACCACAACTCGGAAAAGAGTTAACAATTTTTATTTCCCTATTGATTACAACTCTAAAACATCTGTTTAGTTAAATCTTATTCAAAACCACTTTTTTATTAATTCATTAGTAGAAAACATTATCACTTGAAGAAAACATATGTGAAAATGCAAATCCAGAAGCTTAAAATACCAGCATAAATAGCGAAGTTCAGCAAATAAGTTTGTCAGTCGTTTGTCACTGTCGATGTCACCCTTACCAGCCTACCGATCCAAGATTAGCATCAGCATGTGGGACTTCATGCAAAAACAATTTTGGAAAAAACATTTAGGGCCTGATTACAACTTTGGAGGAGGTGTTAATCCGTCCCAAAAGTGATGGATATACCACCAGCCGTATTATGAGTTCCATAGGATATAATGGACTCGTCATACGGCTGGTGGTATATCCGTCACTTTACCGTCACTTTTGGGACGGATTAACACCTCCTCCAAAGTTGTAATGAGGCCCTTAATTTGGAAAAATCTACCTAAAGAGAATTCTATAATCAGCGCAGTTGGTACCTAGAAGAAAATGCACAGGTTGTCAGTCACATTTTTTATAGTTACCTATCCAGCATGGTTTAACAACAAGTAAGTCTTCGTCTTCAGGTCATCAATTAGTCAGCCATGGGTCAGGCTCACAGAGTATGAGCCCAGCGACAGCGCCTCAGACAGCGTCTCCTGATGTCATCGATTCTTCCCTCGCATCTCTCTCGCTTCTCTCATCTCCTCGCGTCTCATCTCAAATTTTACCCCCTTGGCATGACTTTTTATTAGGGTCTCCCAGTCCATCCTCCTAATTTCTAATTTGTCAGTCAGTCAGCAGATATGACTTTAACCTATAGTTTTTGTTTACAAATCTATCAATTTTAATATTACTCCATTCACACGATGTGGAGTGGTTCTCCATTCATTGTCCTCATCAACCGGCCCTTCAGGTATCAAAATTGATGCATGTTCCTCTTCAGTCAGTGCCTCTATTGTTCAAGTCCTGGGAAAGTACATTTAGCCTGCTCTACACATAATTGTATCAAATTGTCTTCATCATCTCCTGCCCACCAGTACATTGCAGAAAATTCTAGCTAAGCAACTTTAACATCGAACGGGTCAAGGCTAGTGCATGCCTCCAGTCCTTTGCAAAGCTCTCATTATTTCAGCTCTTCATGTGTGTGAGGCCCAGGAAAACTAGGCCTTTTGTTCAGCTAACTTAACACTACAAATTAATGTAAAACATAGGTTATACATCTCATTATGACATATTATTACATTTTTCATATATATTTTCATTATTTCATCCAGTTTCAGTTCTGTTAGTACACATGGTGATCACACCTCGAGGGCACATTTTCAAACGTGAACATTATTTTTTCTATGATTAATTCCTCTACATTTTTTCTCATTAGTAAACACAAATATCATTAATAATTTGCTTAATTAGCATATCTGCTTCAACAATGGCCTGGCTGATTCGGATGTGTCAGCAAGGCCTAGCTAATGTCAGACACGAGTGACAATGCTGCTTTTAGATTCTCTGAAAAAGCTAGCTGTGAGCAGGGGGAAGCTTAGCCTTTGATGTCAACAGCTGACTGAATTTTCTGCTGTCTCAAAATGTGCTGGACACCAAACACCTGCATCGCTTCTGCACACCTGAGTCTGACAATGCAAACTTTGCACTGAACTTCATAACAACCCAGTCTGTCAAAGCAACACGTTTCTGATCGTCAAGTGAGCGATAAGTGGTGCAGCTGAGCAGCCCAGAAAAAAATCATTTGGATAACGCATTAGAATTCGTAAGCATCATTATCGACTAAAAAGTAATACCCCCCTGCCTAAATCTGTAGGGTTAGCAAGTGTGGATTTTTACCAAATTCATTAACAATGGCCCTGTTTCTTCTCATTCATCAGGGGACAAGGAGCTGGGGGATGAAATATAGCTGAATTTTGTTTTTTGGGGAAAAAAGTATTGCAGAAGAAAGTGTCTGTTTTTCTTCTTGCAAATGGCATCAACGAAAAGTTTGCAGAGCCACAATTACCATCTTCCCAGCTTTCAGAAACAGGCAGACTTAATTCAGAAAACCAATTTAAAAAAAAAAAAAACAGTTTTGGCATTTTACATTTTTCCCTTTTTTTGTGCTTTCAAGCTCCTTCCAGTTTGTGGGGAAAGCGGGTGTGAAGCAGGGGTTATTTATGCATCTCTGAATTTGTGAGTACCCATACTAACGTGAATTAGAGGATATTTCTCAAAATGACTTATTTCATACACATTGTCTTACATTAGGAAAGTACAAATGCAGATAAATACAATTGGTAATAACATTTGTTCTTCTATTCTGTGTTCCCCTAATTCCCCCAATCAAAATGGTACCTCACTTGTGAGGGTAGACCTAGTGCTTGCAACAGGAGACAGCCTAAAACGCAAAATGGGCACACAGTTTTCCACTAAAAACTGATTCGCTTATTTTTTGCAATGTGCCAAAGCTGTGGATTTTGGGCCCTACCTAGCTCAGCCAGCACCTTGGGAAACTTAGCACACCTGTACATTTCTGCACACTAGACCCTTAGGGGAGTCCATGATGAGGTGACTTGCATGACTTTCATCAGGTTGTGTTACCCAAAATCCCTTGCAAACCGCAAACTTTGACTAAAAATGCATTTTCCTCACGTTTCTGTGTGTGGAAAGTTCTGGAATCTGTGGGGAGTCAGAAACTTTCTTCCACCCGGCATTCCCCTAAGTTTTCCGATAAAAATGGTGTAGGAAGTTGGCTCTGTATGTGCTATTTCAAAGTAAGGAATAGCATGCACAGAGTCCAAGGGTTCCCCTTAGAGGTAAAATAGTGGTAAAAATAGATAATACTAATGCTCTATTTTGTGGTAGTGTGGTCGAGCAGTAGGCTTATCCAAGGAGTAGTGTTAAGCATTTCAATAAATGAGGTACACACACTCAGAGACAAATCCAGCCAATAGGTTTTGTATAGAAAAATATATTTTCTTAGTTTATTTTAAGAACCACAGGTTCAAATTTAACATGTAATATCTTGTTTGAAAGGTATTGCAGGTAAGTACATTAGGAACTTTGAATCATTTCAATTGCATGTATACTTTTCAAGTTATTGACAAATAGCTATTTCAAAAGTGGACACTGCAATTTTCACAGTTCCTGGGGGAGGTAAGTTTTTGTTAGTTTTACCAGGTAAGTAAGACACTTACAGGGTTCAGTTCTTGGTCCAAGGTAGCCCACCGTTGGGGGTTCAGAGCAACCCCAAAGTTACCACACCAGCAGCTCAGGGCCGGTCAGGTGCAGAGTTCAAAGTGGTGCCCAAAATGCATAGGCTAGAATGGAGAGAAGGGGGTGCCCCGGTTCCGGTCTGCTTGCAGGTAAGTACCCGCGTCTTCGGAGGGCAGACCAGGGGGGTTTTGTAGGGCACCGGGGGGGGACACAAGCCCACACAGAAATTTCACCCTCAGCAGCGCGGGGGCGGCCGGGTGCAGTGTAGAAACAAGCGTCGGGTTTGCAATGTTAGTCTATGAGAGATCAACGGATCTCTTCAGCGCTGCAGGCAGGCAAGGGGGGCTTCCTCGGGGAAACCTCCACTTGGGCAAGGGAGAGGGACTCCTGGGGGTCACTTCTCCAGTGAAAGTCCGGTCCTTCAGGTCCTGGGGGCTGCGGGTGCAGGGTCTTTTCCAGGCGTCGGGACTTAGGTTTCAGAGAGTCGCAGTCAGGGGAAGCCTCGGGATTCCCTCTGCAGGCGGCACTGTGGGGGCTCAGGGGGGACAGGTTTTGGTACTCACAGTCGGAGAGTAGTCCGGGGGTCCTCCCTGAGGGGTTGGTTCTCCACCAGCCGAGTCGGGGTCGCCGGGTGCAGTGTTGCAAGTCTCACGCTTCTTGCGGGGAGTTGCAGGGTTCTTTAAAGCTGCTTCTTGAAACAAAGTTGCAGTCTTTTTGGAGCAGGTCCGCTGTCCTCTGGAGTTTCTTGTCGTCGTCGAAGCAGGGCAGTCCTCAGAGGATTCAGAGGTCGCTGGTCCCTTTGGAAGGCGTCGCTGGAGCAGAGTTCTTTGGAAGGCAGGAGACAGGCCGGTGAGTTTCTGGAGCCAAGGCAGTTGTTGTCTTCTGGTCTTCCTCTGCAGGGGTTTTCAGCTGGGCAGTCCTTCTTCTTGTTGTCGCAGGAATCTAATTTTCTAGGGTTCAGGGTAGCCCTTAAATACTAAATTTAAGGGCGTGTTTAGGTCTGGGGGGTTAGTAGCCAATGGCTACTAGCCCTGAGGGTGGGTACACCCTCTTTGTGCCTCCTCC